>NW_009225796.1:0-43174 GCF_000690835.1 Fulmarus glacialis
GCTGGCTGGAGTTAAACCATGACACATGTAAAAGATATCCCAGGCTGGGGACACTGCACATAGCACTCTGAAGGCACAATGGCACCTAAAAGGTAGGTAGATACCTACCTTCATACATTATCCCCAAAAGTTTTAATTCAATCAATTTGTATCATTAATGTAACTTTAAAATCAGGGAAAGGAGAAAAAAGCATTCTGACCCCATAGACACAGGGGTAAAGACATGACCTGTCCTCAAGTATGTCTACATTTTGCTGTAAAGGTATTCTTAAAGCTTTAGCAGATATGCTGGTTATCACTTCAGCCAGCTAACAAGTGTATTCACAACTGTGCAGAGCGCCAAAGGATGATACTTAGTACGGTCCACAACACCTTGAAGAAACTATCTGATATAAGCTCCATGCTGCTGTGGCTACACTGATGCCAGCCTCTGAGGTAACTAGTTTAAATGAAATACCAAGAAACCTCACTCACAATTTGCAGCTTCATTGTTGATTCACAATGCAAACAGCCCTCAAAGCTTTAGTTGCAATCCCACAAGAAAATTTTGCCAATTTTCTCTCTCTTTGCTGATTAAAAGGACACTGCCACAAATAGTTGCTGAATTTAAACTACCACTTTTTAAAAGCTGCCACAAAAGTATGGGAAAAAGGATTAAAATATCAAGTTTGAATTAAAAAAAAGCATTTACTGATTTAATTTCTCCAAGGGGTCTAGAATACATACAGATCTTGCCCCCTGAATCACACAGGATCTTGATTGTAAGTTCCTCCTTCCTGCCATGACTAGCAGTTTACTCTAGAAAAATATTTTTACACAGGCTTGTGGTTTTCATTAATAAAAACAAAGTATCAGAGATGCCATACCAATTTTTCTGTCAAACACCCCCAATCTCTGTCAGCAGACTTCTTAGCTGAATAGATACAGTAAATTACTAAGTCTCCTGATCATGTGTATGCAATAACCTGCAATACAATTTCACAAGACAGCTCAATAAAGGTTCAAATGACTGCATTTTGGAAATGAACTCACAAATTTCAGAACAGCAACAACAAAAAATATTTTTTGTTTTAAATATTAACTGTAACTGCAAGGTAATACATTAACACAATGTGTCACAAAACACAGTACTGCAAGTACTGCACAGTACACATGCCTAGACAAATCCTTGCAAGAAATGTGGAAAAAACTGTAGCTCAAATTTGACAAACCGAACTCTATTTTGATGAAAGATGAGCCTTCTGTGACACAGGTAATATTTAGCGACCTAAAAATGTAACAGACCTTGTTATTCAAAAAAGAATTGCTCTTGCACCTAAAAGGACACAGGAGCTAGGGCTGAAGACTGTACTGCCACAGTTCGGGTAGATCACGCTGGAATTTGTGTTCTCTGTTTCACTTCTCAGAAATGCAAGAAAGCCATTAACCTCCTGTTTGAAACCAGACTGCTGAAAAAATAAACCCCCTACCCACTGCACTCAGCGCTTATACGCATGACAGGTCCAAACAGAAAGTAGACACAGAAGGCATCTGGTAAAGAGCTTCTTTTGGTACTGTTTGGTGGAACTGCCTATGTATCTGCATCAAAGAGAAGCAAAGAGATTAAAGGTAAAATCCAAGGAGGCAGGCAGAACAAGGTCTGAGAAAAGTCTTTCTATCTCTCTCCCTCCTCCCATGACATCCCTGAGGGAAAGCTTTGAACAAAAATACTGTCGAGAAAAGAGTTTGGAGCTCCTGTTTGATGGTGGTAGTGCTTAGGGATACTGCATGAATTCTCTGCACATTCTCCGCTGGTAAGGCTTTGCACTTCCAAAGGCTTTGCACTTTGCACATTCATTACAGAAAATGCCACTGCTGCAACATTATTGTCTCCTAGTAAACAATTATTTCTGGCTGGTATTTCAAAATGCATGCATGTATAATGTTGCAAAAGTTCCTCACTGTTGGTCAAAATAGAAAAGCCGCTTCCATAAAGCAAGGCATTTAAAATCTGCGGTCTCCAAAATGGCACGCCAGAGAGTATTTTCTTCTTTCAACATATTTAATTCCTATTAATAGTAACAGGAGCTAAGCGTGCATCAAAGGATAATATGCCTTCCAGATTTAATATGTATTTGCCATTCTGGATAAAGATACCCATAAGTACTATATGAAATAACTGTCAGTTCCTAGATTTGTTCCAGAGCATAAATCTTTTTGATTTGTATGGATAAGGCATAGCTAAATGTGGCTGCTTAAACAGAAAAGAATATGCCTAATCAGAGAGACTATGACAGTTCCCCATAAAATGGATTTTGTTTGGATTTTACCTTCTACCTCAGACTCAAGCTTCTCCTAAAACAGGGAAGATACAGCTCTATTGTAGACATCACATGCAACTGTTATCTTGGGTTTCTTTTCACTGATTTAAAATTTAAGTAATAGGCTTTGTTTTTATCTTCATAGTACTTCTAAAAATAATAACAGTAAATACAGGAAAACCACACAATTGTACCTTCTAAATATTTTTGTTACACAGAAAAAGAGTATGAGGATATCCTCCCATGCATGAAAAAAGGTTAGGGAATCTGAATATGTTTTCAAAATTATTTTCAAAACATCACAGGGATTCTGAAACCCTCAGTGACCCAATAGCAGTTTATTTCCCACATCCTTCATCTTTTGCTTTGGAGAATGGCATCTAGGTATGAGCAAAGGAAACTAGGGCAGAGCTCTGCTCATCACAGGTCACAGACATGTTGCTGTGCCCTCACTATTCCTGTGCTCATCTCCGGGGACGAGCATATCCCATGGCTCTTACTGCCTGAGACATTTGGGGATTTTTTTTCCTCAGTAATTCAAGTTACAAGAGAGAAAACTTGCCTTTCAAGGGAATTCACAGCAGCCCAGTGATGTGCCTGCCAGCCTGAAGACACGCAGGAGGGCAGGAGTCCGTCTGCCAACAGGCAGAGCTCAGCTTCATGTAACTTTGTCTTGCCATTTCACCTTCTCAGCTTGGCCCATTTTATGATACCTAAGAAAAAGGAAAATAGGCTTAGATCTGGGTTACCTGTGCAGTAAGTATAGTCTACACTGCTGTCCCATTCTGCTTGTCTGTATTTTTCTCAGGTTGTTCAGCCACAGTTTTTTCCTCACAAGGAGCCTGTTCTTTACCTCTGATCGGCTTGTTACCTTGTCTGCACTCTGCTAGTTAATTCTGCTGTATTATTTCTGACATGGATTTATACCTTCATTCCTTAAAAATATCTGGTTTTCATTTCCTTCAGTTTCTGTAACTTCTTCCTCAATCTTGCCTATGGCTCTGTGATCCTTCCAGATGCACTTAGGACATTTTTCACTTAATCAAGTGCTGAGATCTAAATTTCACATCATTTTTTTGAGAGCAACTTATTGTTTCTTTGTGTGCAGCCTCTTCAGTAGTAATTGATTGTTAGGTGCAGTAATTTTAATCATCTAAAGACTTAAGTCTAAGTGGTCTTAAATTGCACCATATGAACCGAGAAGATGGGCTCGAAATCTCCGTAAGCAAGTTGGTGCCTAAATGCAGAAATAACTGGATTTTATTTTGAAGGAAATATTCCTATCTGGGGAAGGCTTTTAAAAATATGTAAATGTATTATAGAGGAGGTATAGAGGTGGTGAACTGGGAACCAGAAATACCATTTCTCCCAATACAACAGATAGGGAATATCTTATGAATGTCAAGAAGTTAAACCAGAGACTTTCACTTTCTCCTTTACCCCAACCTAATGTAACACACAAGTCCAACAGTCACTTGCTAATTATAATTAGTCTATTGCCTTACAACTAATCCATTAAAAACTTCTAGTAAAACACATGAAAACGAGATAAAACTTCTTTAAAAAAAAAAAAAAAGAAAGAAAAAAGTTACAAACTTGAGCATATTAACCTATGCCACCAAAAAAACTCCAGAAAAATGGAAGCTAAAGTTATTAACATGATGGCTTTTTACTTATGTCATGTTATTTCAGGGAACATGTTTGCACTATGCTTCAGGCCGATACGATCTGAAATGGCTGTATAATGAAAACAGCAATTAACCTCGCTTTTGAACAACTTGGGAATTACATTTTGACCAAGAGGCACACAGCAGATCTCTGTTTCCAGTATCTTTTCTTCGCATCAAGGAGATCATGCAATAGTTTTTGAAATTTTTGATAACCTAGTTCTGTCTGTTTGGAAGTATCTGCCTGCTACAATCCTACAGCTTCAACGTGAGAATAAAACGGAGTGGATCTGGGCACTGAATGTAGCAGGCATACCAGTAAATGTTTTAAGGCTGATCAATTTTGCAAAAAATCCCAGTCACACAGATCTGCGTCATTTTTGTTGATCTCCGATTCACAGAAACCGGAGTATATGTTACTGTTAGACAAGCACCACTTGTGAGAATATTCAGCAGATCATGAACAGTAACACATACAGAGTCTGCATTCCTTATTCGTAACTCCTGGTTAAACAGCATCAGTCAGTCAGTGACCAAGTAGACCCATGTCTTGAGATTTAACCGAATGCTCAGAAGAACCCAACCACATGCTTTGAATGAAAGAAAAAAAACTAGTATGGGGTTTATTCTCAAACCAATCCATGGATCTTTATAATGAATAAATAAAAAAAAAGAAAGAACAACAGAATGAACAAGAGAACTAACAAGAGACCGGGTCTCAAAACATTCTCTAAACAAATGAAGTGACAAGACTGCAATGACTTTACCAGGTGGGGAGCAATTTTGGAGTCCTATCCATACCGTGAATCATTTCAAACTCGAAACATTACACAACAAAATTAGGAGTTGGTAATGAAGTCTTGGTTTTACTCCAAACTGAAATAAAATCTCTAACATGCAAGGTAAGGATCCATTTTGGGGGACAGGACTTACCTGTTAATTAATGAGGGCAATTAAGCTACGTGAAAGCTGTTATGCTGTGTTACGAAGGTTTTCTCCATTTCACCTGAACTCTAAAATGGCCTTATTTTGCTACACCATTTAACGGTTGTAGCAACTGCCTGGAAACTAACTCCAGAACAGAACTGGTGGTCAGTAAAGGAGGCTCAAGGGAAGGAAAAGCCAATGGATTAGGCATATCCACAGTAACAATTTGAACAATTTTCAGTCATCATCCTGTTTACAGAGCTGGACCCACAATGGAGCTAATGGAGATAGCAAGCAGATGACATATACCCAGACTACTTTTGCTATTTTTTCATCAACCTTCTATTTCACTGGCTTTTTCAGAGAGAAACACGGAGCCCTTTTGCTCTCATGCCCCGCCTTCTCTTACACTATCCATGGAAAAAGTTTGTTTTCCACTTAATCCAAAAAGCTGACTATCTTGGCCACCTTAAAATGCATACCAATAAAAATAATAAACCTCAGAACAGCCTTCAGTCACTTGCAGGCTTAAAGTCTGCTCCACAAAACATCCCATTTACCTGCAGCACTGTGGCATAGTTCAATGGTCTGAGACTTACAAGGTGCATAGCGTGCCAGTACCCAAAGTTAAGAGCTGATGTAGAAGAAAGCTTGTTCCAGAGAACTCCTAAGAGTCTGAAAAGCCAAAGTGCAGCCTAAGGTTATCAAAGAGGAACAGTGTGTTGCAAGGACTAGGAGCTATAAATAACACACAAAGAAAACTGCTTTACATTTGTCTGTTTTTGAGCACATATACAAGAGATGGATTAGAGCTTTTTCTTGTGCAGTACATCAGATTATTCAACAACCTCTTCGCCAAAGAATGCTCTCATGGGACTACATGTTTCTCTTCTTCCAGGAATCCAGGAACAATTTTCTTCGTTCATAATAAGACTATTTAACAAAAGTTCAACTTCTGATATGACGCCTTTTTCTTCCGACCCTTGGTAGGGCTCTAGCTGCTCCCTGCAGCATCGTTCTCTCTCTCGACATCAAAGCAAATCTCTTTACTCCTTCCTCCTCCCTACCCTGTAGGGTTTCACTCCACAAGCCACCACCTCTGGAGCCCGACACACAACAGATTCTGTTCCTTTTACCTTTCTATACCCTTTCTTTCTCATTTTCAGCACTCTCTTCCCATGCTGTCCTTTATAAAGACCAGGTAATCTTAAACCATCACCTGAATTTTAGCTTCACAGCATCTGCCATGAGACACTGAGCATAACGGCTTCAAGAGCAAAAGGAACACAACTCCGATAGGAAAGCGAGCCATTCAAAAGCAGCCCATTTAAAACGCAGTCCTGGCTGGCGGGCAAAGAAATGGGGACCAAATCAGTGCCATTTTTCAGAAGGAACAAGAGCAGCAGCCTGCCTACTGACTGTGCTGGACCTACACCAGCCACCACTTCTGCAACGTGTCTGACCCACCAGAAACCCAGGACACTGAAGCCCTGCGGTTTGCTCTCAACAGAACTCCATCCTTACACGAACTAGCTATGTATTGCTGTCTACTCCAACACTGTTTGACATAAGTAATATGCAAATAACTTTCTTCCTCCCTGCATGATATTAGCTTAACAGTTTAATAGTCTCTGGCTTAGATCAGAAACTAATTTTATTTCACCACTTCCCTGGTAACCAGTACCTATCTTATGGTAACATACCATTTTTAGTACATTTCTGGTGCTCTTATTATGCTGGTAATAAGAACATATCCATGACAAAAACTTCATAGACAAAAGGAATATATATGAGTAAAATCTAATGGCAGTGATGCAGAATCCTGGCAGCAACAACCAGGAATTTCATAAGAAGAGACAGCAACTTTCTATTTTACTTACTTTTCTCTCTGATATCTAGGAATCTGAAAGATTGAATCGAAGAAAATAGGTTCCCTACCCACCCCTCCTTTTTTTAAATAGTCCTGTATTCATTACCATGAGACTTTAAACTGGTAGATTGTGTTTGAAACTGAAATAATTCTTTATCTGGATTACAGATAATTTCCCGGTAAATCTTATTACAATTATTCATTGTATTTTGAAATATCATCAGTGAAATACAATGAATAGGGGAAAAAAATGAATTTATGCATAAAGTGCTCTCATCTTGTTCGTCCCACCTGTTCAAAGAGTGAGCCAGTTACTCTCTTCAAAGTTATTAAGATGGCATGAAAAGATATAAATGTGAATCTTTTAACTCTCGGGGTGGGATAGTCTTTATTATTATCTAAGAATTTCATAACAAAACCAAATGATAAGGTTTTCTTCTTTAAAGAACAATTTTTCCTCCACATGCTGTGAGAAACTTCAAGAATCAGAATCATTTTGGAAAAGCGGTATTTTTAACTGCAAACAAATCAGTTTTTTACTGTATCTGTACAGTAATGGCAAAGGTTTTTACCTGCACCACTGCCAAAAAGAAAAAAAAAACAGCAAAGTTTACTCAAGTGTAACTAAGACTTTTTATACAGTGCAGCAAATGACAAGTGTAACTGCTAGACCATGAAAAAAATTATCAGCACAGTATCACCGTAAGATTGAATTAAAATTTGGATTACATTAAAATATACAGACTGCATACTGTTGCTATATTCAAAATTTGTGCATGTGCTGGTTTTGGCTGGGATAGAGTTAGTTTTTTCCATCGTACCTTGTATGGGACTACATTTTGGATTTGTGCTGAAAACAGTGTTGATAATGCAGAGATGTTTTACTTACTGCTGAGCAGTGCTCACACAGAGTCAAGGCCTTTTCTGCTCCTCACCCCACCCCACCAGCGAGCAGGCTGGGGGCGCACAAGAAGCTGGGAGGGGACACAGCTGGGACAGCTGACCCCAACTGACCAAAGGGATATCCCACACCATACGACGTCATGCTCAGCATATAAAGCTGGGGGAAGAACAAGGAAGGGGGGGATGTTCGGAGCAATGGCATTTGTCTTCCCTCGTAACCGTTACGCGTGATGGAGCCCTGCTTTCCTGGAGACGGCTGACCACCTGCCTGCCGATGGGAAGCAGTGAATGAATTCCTTGTTTTGCTTCGTTTATTAAAGTGTCTTTGTCTCAGCCCAAGAGTTTTCTCACTTTTACCCTTCCTATTCTCTCCCCCATGCCACCAGGGGGGAGTGAGCGAGCAGCTGTGTGGTGCTTAGTTGTGGGCTGGGGTTAAACCACGACAGTGCATAAAGCAAATTGTTAGGGGTGTTAGAAACTTGTGTTAAAAGCCTACCAGGCTAAGTTCAAAACCATTTTTAAAAATACCTACAATTTGTCCATGTTTTTAAGATAACAGCTATTAAGTTTGCAAATGTTAAACTATAATATGTTTCATCTCACAAACAAACAGCCTTATGACTGTGTGTCTTTTGTTAAAGGAAAAAACCCGACATTTCCATATGCATGTATGTTATCTGGATATCTTGTTATCCCAGCTGTCGATAAGAGGAGCGGGAATCCTGACCAACTCGTCACCAGCACGTGTGGATATTAGACACTCCTGATCAGAAGTCTGCTGAGGTGCCAGCATTTGCAATAGCCAAGGGGCCTGCGTGATCTGGCCATATGCTCTCTCTTAACACAACAGATTGATATCAAAGCAAAGCAGTTCAAATGTTTTCAGTGCTCATTCATCACAGCCTGCAATCTGCAAACAATTTGAAATTACTTTACTTAGCCATATACTAGAAGTGCAGGTTTTAGCTTGAAGCATAACCTTCCCATTCAGATATGAAGTGCCTCTGCAGATCTGAAAATCTTCCATGCTTTGAGGAAATCTGGGTTTGAATTTTTCAGCAACATTTCAGGATTAAGTGTAAAAATCTACCAGTAACACGGTTGTCTAAAAAACAAGTAAAACGGTTGATTAGCCTTTATTTAGGGAAGATAGTCAATAAATATTATGTCTAGAATGATGGCAAGAAAGGATTAAACACATTGTTCTGAAGATGAAAAAAAGATATTGGAAACCGGGTTTTTTAAAAACCCAGTACAGTCTCACCTCTTGAAAGTCCAGCTGTTAGTGTAAAGGCTGCAATCAAATGCCAGGCACTTAAAAAAAAAAAAAAAAAAAAAAAAAAAAAAAAATAAAAAAAAAAAAATTAAAAGCCCATTAAAAAAAAAAAGAAAAAAAAATGTAAAAAATAAAATTCAAAGCCCATTATGAGCATAAAACCCTGTAGCAAAAACATACACAAGACCCAACTGCAGTAAAATAAAAAATGTGTAGTTGGAGAAGAAAAAGATCTCAACGAGAAAAACTTCAAACTTAGTAACCCGACCTAACTTTTCTTTGTCAGAAAAGTACTAAAACATTTCTCAGGCTAACAAAGACTTCCTTAAGCTACGGTCTCCTTGGGTTCAGAGCACTTTATCACAAGTTTCATCACGGCAAATATATCCCAATTTGTGCTCTACCTCGAACAGGCTTGATCTCAAACTTGCTAATGTTTGTAAAACCAGGATCTCCTTCCAAATAGCAAGCAGATAAGTGAAGTCAGCAAGACTGCTTTGAAAATTGGAAAATCCACTTGCCAACAATCACTTATTTATGCCTTTTGCCCCTAAGCATAACCCTACAAAATAATTACAGGAATGGTATAACCTGAAATAAGATGAGTTTATTGTAGCAATACAACTATACAAGGACCTGAAATATCCCCAATAGGAAAAATATCGCTCCCAGAAATAAGAGTGGTGGTAGAAAGAACAGACAATCTAATCAAAGTCAGTTATGAAGACTTCATATGCCCTTATGTCCTATTTTGGCAATTTTCTGCTCAGCGTGGAAGCAACCACTGATTTTAATCTCTTTTCCTGTAGTTTGTCTGGGTTCATGCATGCATGAGCAAGCACCACATTAAATTTCTACTCTAACCATGAAGCCCAAAATTCCTGTTAGAGACAGAAATCTCTCTCGCACAGGTAGTTCGACATTGCTCCCAACCACGAGAACCACGCCAGTGTAAGACTCAAATATGTAGTCTGAATTCAGAACAGACTCATAAAGGAAATGGCTTTACTCTTCTCTTCCCTGCAGGCAGCAACGTGTTTCTTTGCTGGAGAACACTTGAAATGCCTGTCCGGCTGAGGAAGACCTTCGCAGCAAAAGCTACAGTCTCTTCAACAGCAGTGTTTCTTCATTTCTCCCCAAGCGCTCTAATCATGCCTTGGTCAGTTCTTCCTCTGAGCAATGAACAGGACTCAAAGCACACCACACTTACCAGCCCTCTTTTGGATAAAAAAAGGTTAAAAAATAAAGTAAGGTGTTTCTCATTTGTGTTTTCTGCACTAACATTTTACTGTAGCTAAATATTGGCAATGTAATTTTATGTAATAAAGTTACTTTTCTGCTTTAAAAAATTATTTATTATTGATAATTTGACAAATGCTTCAGACTTCCTTAGTGTTACACTATGTCACTTAATAGCCCATAATAGATGGCTTCTTTGGTTTAGAATGGATTTTCTTTTACTGAGGTCAAAGCAAGAAAAATTCCACAGAAGACAAAAGTTTTCTGCCCACTTTGGAGTGGCCGTTTCTGTGAGCAACCCTGACTGAAAAGTCCTTTTCAATCTGACCGAGAGGAAGCCAAGATGACATTACTTATATTTCAATGGGTTACAGTAAAAAACAAAATGAATTAAAATTAACAAAACTGTAATGGTTTTATTTGTCCCCCAAATGCAGTAAGGGACTATGTTACAGAACATTTTTCCATAGTTGTTCTGGCAGCAACACTTATAAATCACAACCAGCAAATATAACCGATTGCAAAGATGTATGTATCAACTTTTATAGGGGTTTTCCATACAAGTCTTTCTGAAAACTTTTTGCTCCTAAAGACATGTTGTAATTAAGAATCAGCAATGAAATCCCAAACAATATAAAGAATTATAGCAGCAATTAATTACATTGCTTTCAAACTGAAAAAAGCAATTTGCTAATGAAAATCACTACTGCTTAACAGTAGCTGTTAACAGCAAAAAAGAGTTACAATAAATCACTCTTCATAAACATGTATTTATATTGGAAGTCTTCCTAATCCACACGTATTACATTTAGTAAGTTAGCCAAGATGTTCGATTGTCCAGTCTCTGCTATCCACATGCAAAACGCCTCATGTGACACAAGCACAAGCAATTGCTGTGTGCCTAGGAGACCTGTGGGTAGGAGATGCTCTGGGACAAAACCACACCTGAGAGAGGACAGCAGGTACCTAAGGGTTCCCAGACCTCTGCTGCTGCAGAGGAGAGGGCTGGGCACACTGGCTGGTCTCAGGAGAACTTGGGATCACTTTGTCTTGCAACTGTGTATTAGAAGACACAGCACCCCCACAGCACCAGGGTAATTTGCATGACAGACCCATGCAGCAGCTCACCTGTAGCTTCCCAAGATCAGCACACGGTTCAGACGCCGCTGACTGGGCAATCCCAAACCAAACTAGTGGCCATCTCTCTCATACAGAGAGTAGTCTTCAAACATGCCACAAAGCACCTCCCTGTACCGCTGCACGGCTCGGGCATGAAGCTGTAACAGTCGACAGAAAAACTGTTTTGCAGGAACGGTCCCATCACAGGTCTTTGAGAGCAGAAGGAAGGAACTGTGCGGCAACTAGGTCAGAGACTCCAGCACAGGCTAGTGTTTTCCTTGTTATGGCCCAGATCCTGAATTAAAAAAATTGTACAGTGGGGAAGAGAGCCTGGAGAAGGGCTAGGAATGACTTCATAAAACAGGTAAGTTCAGCTGCAAAAGTAACCACAGCAAGAAACAGAGCGTCCAGAAACCTAACAAACTATAGAGAGGCCTTGCTGTAAAAACCCAGGACCACTCCTGAAGGCATGTATCATGGGAAAGTTATTAGCTCACTAGGTACTATCCTAGCTGATGAAAAGACTATCTTACTGAATACATCTAGAAAAAAAAAGCTTTTTACAAAAGATATTTCATCTTTATCAGCAAGTGCATTACACGAGAGAGAGGGAGCTCTGGCACTAACAAAACTAGGGCAGTACTTCTCCATAATTGCAAGACCACTTGAGAAAAAAAATGAAGCTGAAAACAATACTGAGTAGCTTCCCAAAAAAGTTTTTCAAAAGTATATTTCTTTCTTGGATCCAGGAAAATATGAACCATCTTCTGGACACTGGCTAAAGATAACATGTTAACTGGTCTAATATCCCACAGAGCACAAGACGCAGAAAGGAAACAAAACATTATGAACAACACGAGCTGCAAGGAAAAAGATGGATCAACTGCATGATTTTGTTTAATGGACAGTTATATAGCTACATTTTGCAAAATCTTCATAAAAAGAAAAGCAATCACATGTCTAGATGCCAAAAAACTACTGAAGAAAAATGCCATGCAGTTGCAAGAAGATTGAGGTATATCCCCTTTGTAACTGAAAGCTACCTTGAAACCATCCCGAGACACAACTTCACTCTCCCTCACGCAGAAGGGTTTGGGTTTGGGTTTTTTTTTCTGTTTTTGGTTTCAGTGGGGGTGGAGGCAGTGTGTGTTCTGTGGAGAGCAACAGATCTGGATAGCAACATACATTTAACGCAACATACATTTAACACAAAATACAACTAAAAAAAAAAATCACTTACACAATAATGGTGCACGAACAGATTATATAATAGGTTTCAGCTGCAGAACGCTTCTGTAGTTCAGTCCTGATCTTGACCTTCTTTATTCAAGCATGAGCATGCATTGCTGTAATAACCTGCGTTCATCCCTTGTGTATTTCTTTTAATTTTAGCACTACCTTTTGTCTTCTATTTCAAAAGCAAACATAAACATTTCTAAAGGTCTAACTCTTCTTGTTCAACCAGGCACTTTTCTGCATACATATCTTCACATACTATCACTACATTCAAAGTTTCAGAAAATGACTGAAATTCCTGTTTCTCCAGCTTTGCGAGGCTTTACCCAATTACAAAGTAAAAATCATTATTGAGGACTGTCACACTGTTTTCATCAACCGCGTATTTTGTTCTATATTAAAAAATTAATCCAGTTGTCTTGAATGTTTATCAACCGTTATTCCCTCAAAACCACATGCTGCAGATCTCAGAGACAAGATTCATGCTACAGATTAGATCATATTGTTTACAGTCCATAAACACTTTTAATGATGGTTTCATCATAAGGTAAATCCATTCTGTGAATATAATTAACATATTTTCCAGGGCTCATTAATCTTAATTTATTCATTCAGTGAACGTGAACCATATCCATTAAAAGGAAAATCAAGACATGAACTTTAATTTAAGCCACTATTTTACTAATTGTGTTTGACTTTAGGAGATCCTAATATATATAGTCCTGAAACTAGTTTTCCCCTTCTTTATACTTGGTGTACAAAAAGGCCTTTGAATGTATACCATCCTCTAAAAGCTCTGTTCTCTTCCCCTTACTTTGATTGCCATCAGTACCAGTGGATTGGTACGAGTCAAAGCAGGCTTGCTCTATGTCCTACAAGTTTATTTTCTTATGAAACAGCCACAGTGCATCAGAAAATGGGGCTTTTTACATTCTCAAAGTACCCAGGCCATAAACAGGGCTCTTTTGTGTAAGTTTCTCATACTATTATAGACAGATTACAGTAAGACCTTCCAGAAGACCAAAGGGACAACAGGCACCTGCAGACTGAGGTACAGAAAGCACCAGAAAGTGACATATTGATGGAGTTCACCAGAACAGCACAAAAATGTCATGACCACTGCCAAGTTTTTCAGGCGTCAAAAGGAAGGAGGCTTAAGAGGAGCGGAGATTGGGGGAGAGGAAGAGAAGCAATGAAGCACAGCACCTGAGGAGCTGAACTCCCCGGTGTTATCTTTTGCTTAAGAAGTTGTACGTTCCTTGCTCTTGCCTTTCCTGCAGGCACTGGGACAAATTCATAACAATTTTGAAGTCAGCTGCCCCCAAAACCTGAACAAATGTAATTCCCTCTCTAATTTACAGAGAAAACAGGAAAGATTGAGTGTACTAGCTTGCCAGAGGCTCACATGCCACCTTCCATGAGCTTTGCCCAAACTTCTCCTATCACAATTCCACTTTAAACCTCTTTCCACACAAGTTGCAATCTTACAAGAAAGAATAAAGCAGCAAACAAGAAGTACAAGCAGTACTATGAAACTTGTACTGAGTAATGCAAAAAAAAAAAAAGCAAATATTCAGGGACAGAGGACCAAATGTTTCCAGCATTTCCCAAGGTAGATAAACCATTCCTGTTGAGATCTGAAGGAGGAGAGTACAGGCAACCTAAGATTTTACTTTATTTCAATTGTAAAGCCCTCCTTACATCTAGAAAACACAGGATGGAAATGGAAGAGATTCAAGCAAGATCCCCCTGAGTTTTCCAGCTGCCTGAACAAAGAGCCATCCCATTCATTTCAAACAGTATCAACTTAAAGGCCAGCGATGATACTTCAGATGTCACAAAAATATGTATAAAGAAACAGAAAGTGTATTATATGTCTGCTGCAAAGGGCTGCCTATTTTGATAATTCTGCAACATCTCAAACACACCAAAGTTGCATGGATATGTGACTGGTTTCATTTTAAAACAAAAAGGAATCATTAACACCCAGAAGTTCGGGATTACAGCTATCAGTTAAGAAGCTGCACATGTCAAGTATTTCAACAGCTGATAATTACTAAATATAAAAACAAAGAAAAGCCACCAACTGCTTGTGGACAGCAAAAAGGAGAGAGTAAATTAATTAGTTTTTCACACAGAGAAAAGATGTTTTAGTATGTAATGTTTCTGTGCTATTAAGAGGCCAGAACACCATGCAGAATGAGTGAATTCATTCTCTTATAGCCAGAGGCAAAAATAAATAACTACCAAATAATAAATTAAATGAGGTCTAAAATGGCATCTATAATTAATGGCTTTTCTGCTGACCATTTAAGTGACAGTATTATTTTAAATGCTACTTTCACAGAATGTCAGCCTCTAAGATAAGATACATCAAGTATGAAGTTAATTGCATGAGTATATAAACCAACAGGCATTTCTTGCCCACAGAAAGTAAGTATTGCCAAGACACAAACTACCGAAATGCCATCAATAAAATGTCAAAGTTGTTCTTCCCCATAAGAGAAAGTAACGGTTTGCAAGCACTGTTTTACAAGTCCAGCAGATTTTTTCATTTAGAGGTAGAACTTTTTCTGACAGTATTTGCAAGCAACATCTTGTCTGCTACCTGTGGAAATTAAAGATCTCAAGGTACTAGCTGCCCTCAGCTAAAATGCATTTCCCCACCCAGAGAAACGAGTTTAAAATATAACACTGAATATACCAGACTACTAAGCCCAAATCTGAAACATGGATCATTCAACGCTTCCACTGAAACAGTAATTGGTAAGTTCTTTGGGGAAGAGATCATCTCTTGGTTCAATGTTTATAACTTTCCACACACTGAACTTCTGATCCCTGGCACTTTAATTTAAACAGTAATAAACTGTTTAAAATGGAGAAAATCCTGTACTCAGCTAATTTATGATACCAAAAAAAATAAAAATACAGGAAAATGTCCACCTGAGGTTAATCTAAAACAGTCTTTTCTGACCTTTGGGCTTGACACAAGCTGAACTGTTTTGTCCTATTTGGTTTGAACATCATGTGTCTTAAAAATTAAAAAAAAAGTAAGCAAAAGCAATGTAGTTTAAGAAAGAATCTCTATTTTTACAACACCGGTTTACTAACCTCAGAATAAATTTATAAGATAGTTGCATTGCTTGAATTTGTCTTTTGCTTTAATGAAGATAATTTTGGCCAAAGAATTTTGCTCTACACAGCTATTAATCCATTTTCTGGACATGCTGAAAACACTATCAACATATAGTTTGGGTTTGGTTTGATTTGTCCTTACACAGTTCTCAAATTCAGCCAACTCTCATTTGAATACTTTTTTTTCAGAATGGGAGCTTTATCCTTGGTGCATCACAGGTATCACCATGATGGAACAAGTACGTAACCAGAAATGTCTGATCGGTAAGATTATAGAGAAGTTTTCACAAATTTACATCAAGACTCCAAAGCAGCAGCTTTCCACGCAACTCTAAAAACAGGAATTCTGGCTGTGAAAGGGGGGTGATACCTCTTTCACTGGAGTCAGCCCCCTGTTCTCTCTGCAGAGTAAATTAGCAGATATAGGAAATCATCTGCCATCTGAACTTTCAAAATAATGATTTGGATGATTTCGTTTTCTGTATGTTCCTTCATTGAGTTAGCACAGGTGAGCTAACTTAGACAACTCCTTTTTTTTTTTAGCACACACATTTGTGTGCAACCTAAAGGATCAGGCAGACTTTGTCGGGGGGCGGTAACCTTCCAAAGTTTCTTTCATGGTGACCCAACTTAAAGCCCAATGAAAGTAATGTAAGGAGAGGGCACTCAGCGCCTCACAGGAGTTATTTCAGTATGAAGAAAAATTACTTTGGATATCTCATGAGAATAAAAAACAACCTGGGGAAAAGGATCTTAAAAAACGTAAAATATTTTAGCTAGATACACCATGAAACAATAACAACATATACAAGGCTTAAGAGTGATCAGAACAGCATCTTTGTCCTGTAATGCGGTGTACTAACAGAGGGACACAGAAAAGGGCACTGCTCTGATCTTAAGTAGCAAAGGCATAACAAGACCTATAGCATACAGCATTCGGACTCAGACTGTGTGCCCTACTGATTAAATTTGAACAGTTACACATCAGAAGTTTATCTATTCACAACAGCTGGCTTTCAGAAAGATATTAAAGCTGTCAGGGCATACTCAGCTGTCACTACTTTACCTAATGTCTCTTCAGTAACACAAACATGCACGATCTACCAGTAAGTGTGAGGTGGAGCAGGAAGAACGAAAAAACACGGCTAATATATTGGTTACTAACATGCAATGTCCTTGGAGCATAAAAACCCAAATTAATACTTAATGCCATATATTATGGATGTCGCTGAAAAGCTGTGATGTAAGAGAGACTGAAAAACTGTGGTGGGGTTCTACATTCAGTGGGCAGTGACAAAGCCTTGAAGGATAGTGTTTTCTCTCTACATTTACAAACTTCTTTTGCCATTATATTCATCATTACTGTGTCTACTTATTTTCAACTAAATACTTTCTTAAATAAGCTGAACCAGTAAGAAGCCTACAGATTTGACAGTGAACAAACTTCTAAAAAGCAAGAACAAAGAATTTTACATCTCAGGAAAAAAATATCCTAGAGAAAAAAATTGTTCAGTATTCTTATGCTTCACAGACAATAACCAATACACTATTATTCCCTTAGCAATTTTTTTTTTTTTTTGAGTTCACCTTCAGTACTGATTTTCATTTCTCACATTTTTTTCCAGTGTTTAGAGCCCCTCCTTGTGATTCTTTCCTGCTAAACAGAGCTAGACATGGATAATTCTGCCAGATTTCTGTGAAGGGTTCCAGCAAAAATAACAAAAGTCAACCTGGATTTCTGGTGGGTATACTAAAGGCTGAGGCTGGTGCTTCTCAGGTCTCTGGCTTCAACAAAAGTGCAGTTCAAACTAGAACAAATCTTGAAAGAGCAGGAGCTACCTGCAGATCAGAAGCCTTGCTTTCTGGCCAGTACTACTGTTAAGTTAATTGTGCCTTCAAAAACTATCCTGTAGATGTATACAATTGAAAAAGAAGCTACAAATGCATGAAGGAGACAGGAAAAACTCCAATCTTCACTCTTTACTGTGCTTTGATGGTCAAGATCTCATTAGTCCTTGCAGTATGGAACAGTCCTGTTATTTCAAGAACATCAATAGAACAGTTTCTTCAATGTATTAAGCAAAACTGTTATTATTTTGGCTATTTTTAATTTTACCTTACTCCATCGATTTTTTTGTTAAGAAATGAACTCTCTACCCAAGAAGAAAAAGAAAAAAAAATCTCCAAAGCCAATTAATAACTACCAATTAATAACTCCCAAGTTTTTTCAACTTTGTTTTCTTCAATTCAGCTAAAATTAAACCAGAACTGAGTCTTTTTCTTATTGTCTAAATTCCAGAGTCTTTGGAGTATAAATTAATCAATCTTTCCTAAACATACACTCCCAGTTTGGATACAAAACATCTAGAAAATCTGAACTCTTGTATGTTACTTGTAGGAGGACCTGACAGTACTGAATAACTGGGCAGTAAAAGGCAGATGAAATCCAATATAAGAAAATGCACTTTATATATAGGTGTATATATATAAGTAAATGCACTTTAGGAAAAAAAAAAAAAAAAATCCTAGTTTTGCGTACAAAGTAATGGGCTCTACTGTACCATGCAGGTGGTAGATCTTGTACGCTTTATGATTATTCCCACTAAATGTCAGCTCAGTGCCCAGCAGTGGCCAAAAAGCAAATGTTAGAAATCACTAGAAAAGCAGTAGAGAACAAAACAACTATTACAAGGTAAGGTCAGTTGAATACCAAACTGGATTCAAGAGAGCCTGCTTAAATATTTTCTGGAATTAAAAGGATAGATGTACAGTTTGGTAAGTACCAACTGCTACAGACAATGCTCAATAGAGCTAAAATCTCAGGTTTTATCTGCTAAAATCTTTCAAAAGTCTATTGTGAGCAAAAAACATTGCTTTTAGAAGACAAAATGGTTCAAAGTAGGTATATTTTCTCAGATCCCTGGCACAAAGGACACTACCCTGCCTAGACCTATCTCTACTGTTCAAGTATGTCACAGAACTTATTAAAAAAAACTGACAAGCCATTCTTCAACATGGCTGCACCCATGCAGTTTTCTTTCACTTTGTCTTCTACTACTGCTGAAAATGAAAAAAATACACATAGAGCCAGAAGTGAATCTGAATTAGATATCCAACACTAAAATTTCAGTTCATTGGTTAAAGCATAGTAAAGCTATAAGCAACAACAAAGGTACCTCTTACACTGAGAAATACCAAGCAACTTTACTGATAGGTACCACTACATATGTGTTCATATATGCAGACATGGTTTAAGAAAATCAAGCCAAAGAGCAACTGGTAAAATTTATAAACTGAATTTCAACTAATAGAAGGCTATTTGCGTATTCATTATGTCTCAATCTTTTTCTGAAACTCTTTTTTGTCAGGCTATTTCTCAAATCTCACAAAGCTGTACTGTACACATTCCCAGGCTCAGATGATACTACACCACAGCTACGTAACACACTCCCAGATACACACACAGACACATCCTTCCTCCTAAAATACTCAGCTACTAACAGCGGCATCTGTCTGCCCCACATTGGGGTGTGCATAAAAACAAAAGAATACAGCTCTTCATAAATTCCTGCCAGTAGCACTATACTCTTCTTGCTCTGTACATACAACTTCTACTACTGATAGATGAAAACTACAAATTCTGCATGACTCCACTGGTTCAACAACTACTGTCACATTCTTTTCAAGTTCTAGAAAGGAATTATTTAATTTAAAAAGCAGAATGCTATTGCTTACAATGAGAAAAACAGCTATTACTTAACTAAAAGTGAGGATAGTCAGTTCCTTGCAAATTTAAATGAAGAAATGACTTCACCATTTTCAAACAACTGTGCCTATTTATAGCAGTTGAAACTCTTGCCTGAAAATTTTGAATTGGAGAGAAGCTAAAAACAAAGGAAAAAAAAAAAAAAAGCAAAACCAAATGCACTGGCAAAATCAGAACAATGAAAGACACCATCAAAATAGATACAATTACTTACAAATAAATGAGGCTCATAATTTTCTATCAAAATTCAGCATTCTGAAATAATTTTTTTCCTATTCTGAAAGTATGCAAAGCCATTATGATTCTTTCTACTGGAGTGTAAAAAACACAATACCTCTATAATTGCAGCAATTTAATTTTTTTTTGTTCTGTTTTAGATTGCATATTGTAAACCAACTTTCAAAGTAAGTGAGAGATCGATGCCACTTGTATTTGAAACTTATTAGAACATCATTTCAAGAACGATGAAACTGCAAAAGACTTCTAGAAGCAGAATCTCTTATCAGAGTCCCAAGACATCACTTTGGATATTTTGCAAAAGAAAGCCAGTCCCTACCTCAACAGATTTAGGTTACAACCAACCATATACAGTCATTGCTCTTACCTTGCCTACTCTTCATGTTAGTTACCACTTTTGTGCTAAAAATGAGCTGTACACATTTTTCAACACCTTTAGAATAATTTCCTTCTATGCATTTCTCTGTCTGTCCTAACCAATTAAATTGACAGTGTCTCCTCACCTTCTTTCACCTGCATGTCTCAAACACAGTCACGCCTTGCAGAAATGACGCAAAGCAAAACTATCACCCATTTCCCCCACCTCAAAAATAAATTAAAAAAAAAAATCATATTAGACAAGACAGCTGTAGTCGCAAAATGTCCTTCCCTTTACACATATATTTGGATACACCATGGCCCTCCATCCTGGTATGCATCTCCCTTTGCTCTGCGAGCAGTATTAACACCCTTTTCAATGCATTCTATGCTGTATCAATTAGCAAGAAGAATGTGGCTACTTCACTGGCTCTCTCTTTTTGGACTAAGGTTTCCTGGACTAACTTGTTCTTCGTTTCCTTGTTGTCCTTACTCCAGCTTTCTCCAGCTTTTGAAAAATCAGAGCATTACTCCCAGCTAAGAAATCCCTCTGAACTCCTGTGATAAAAGTTGCCCCGGGGTTGTTCCTAGCCGTCAGACAATCAGATACCCTAAACACATTCCTACCTGGCCAGGAGTGATATAATGGTCTGTTCTTCATGCTGAGCTGGTAGTTTGTACCAAATACTCTAGAAATTAAAGTATGTACCATGATCACTTCTACTAAACATAGCTTGCATTGTGGCATTAAAATACACACATCTTACCGTGTGAACCATGACAATTAAATATGTGTGCTCAAACATCATTTTCTGTAGGACACAAAATTAATGTGACTACAATATTTAATAACAGATAATTCTGTATTAGTGACAAAGATAGTATTTAACCTGGGGTGGAAGGAAAAAGACATCAACAACTTTTGTAAGGGTAACTTGTACTAATCAGAGATCTTGTAAAATTCACCTCACTGGTATTTTGATAAGAAATCTCTGTAGAACAATTTGACACATTTAAATTAATCCAGTTGCAGGCAGAACACCTAATTACTTTCCCCCTGTAACACATAAGTAAAAGCTCTCAAATTTCATCTGCCTTTTCAGTTCACTGATCATACACCATCTCATCCTAATTTAGAAAAGCAAATAAGTATGAACGTAAGACCTGGGAGCCCAAAGCATGACACACTGATGATTTACTATGCCAAAGTAAACTTAAGTGTGCATTGAAAGTAAATTTGTGAATCAGAGCTTGAGATAGAAAGCTCATGCAGCTCTCGGATAACACTGACATCAACCTGAACACAACCCTTGTGAATACCGAGTTTAAGGAAATTCAGCAACTGTCAGTGGCAGGATTTCCTGTGCTGACTCAGTGCTTTGGCCATTGTTAGACCTTCTTCAAGGAGAGAGCATCTAAAACTAATCACACGCTGCTCGGGCATACACAGTCATCCACCACTTTTCTGCTCCACCTCTCTTCTACATCCAGTCAAGTCCCCAGAGAGGAAAAGGGAAGATAGCAAGGCCACAGAATAGTTAAAAATCAGCCAAAGGCATTAAGCGGAGAAACTCCTCCAAGTTTTTCAGCAAGATACCACCCAGACAGACTGAAGATACTGACCATTTAAATAAAGCCAATTCAAAGAGCACAGGGAAAAAAAGTCCTCAGAGAAGATGAGTCAGCCTGGAGGGAAGCGCTGACCCCTAAAGCCCACTCTCTGCATGTAGAGTAAGGCTGGGGGAAGAAATATAATGGATGGGAGGGTTCGGGATACCAGGTTAGCAGTGGAGTTGAACTTCCACCTAAAAATAAGAGTCAAAATTTATCCATCTGTTTGAAACAGTCACGGGAACCCCACGGGGATCTGAAGTCTCCCCGCTCCCCTGCAGCATGCCAGAGTCTGCTGGCAAACGGCAGCCGAAGGAAAACACTTCACCCACATCCGCGACCACCTCCTGTGGTGCCTACACACCTCTTTACTGCTTAGGTACCCTAAAGCTAGGCACTGACCAAACATTAAATACCTGGTAAGAAGCCCACCACCCTGAAGAACAGAATGGCTCACTGCTTATCGGAACTGCCTATATTGCTAGACAAAAATTCCTAATAGAAGAATAGGTTCAATCTATTTTTTTAATGAATAATAGAGGAAAATATTTAAGTAGTGAAAACAACAAAATGATTTAATAGTAACATACTCAGCCATGAGAACCTATTTTTCTTAAGCTAGCAACATTTAAACACTACAAAATATTTACAGTTTTCACATAAATGAAAACTGGATGCTCAGCTTGTCTGATTTCCTCACACACACACACACACTTTTATGGTATTTTTTTGAGTTTTAGTCCTATACCCACCATGAAAATTTCTCTTTTTGGGGCTCTGACTGCATAGGCAAGCATGAAAGTGAGAGCTGGTAGAAAATTGTTTTACTGTTTGCACAGCACAAGCTATGATACAAACGTATGTTTTTAAAATTTACCTTAACCCTCACTTCCGTTTGTGCATCTGAAAGCTTGCACACATACCAGTGATGTACAAAAGCAAAAAAATCCTTCTACAAAGGCTCATATAAAATGCTAAAGAAAGCGCATACACACTTACATGGTGCATTTGAAGTTGCCTGCACGTCCACTGAAATATCTTGCACATGCAAAGCACGGTAACAGGTACCAATGCAACCCAAAGTGAATGGGGAAAAGGAAGATGGAAGGAGAGAAACTGCAGCACTGCAAAGTATCCTGCACCTGAGCCCGTGCATGGGCTGGTGCTGAAGTCCTCTTACTCCCCCACATAACACTCAAAGCTCAGGTTTATGCAAAATAGACATCTTAAAAGTATACGATGAATGAACACCTGTTATGATTGACAAATATTTTTCTCTGTACAGTTACTTTAGTGGACCCCATGCCAACCAGAAAGGAATGCAGGAGGGAAAGATGCAAAACACTACTCCTGGAAGTGTCTCTGCATAGCAATTTCTGCAAGAGTAGGGAAGGCTATTTTTAAATTTAAGCCAGATTTCAATCTCTCATTCGCTGCAGTATGGCTGCTCAATACATTTCCATTTATTATTTAATTTGGCATGTACTAGCAACAAAGGACTTCCACTGATCTGAATAATATTTTGTACATTTATTTAGTAGTTTTTCTTGTAATCTGATTTCATTCTTTCCAATTTGCAAATTTAAAAAGAAAAGCTGTCAGGGTAGATCATAGTTGGCATGTCACTTTCCAAATATCATTTACATTTTTCTCTTAACATACATCTTTAATAGTCAATTTCCTTTTTTCTATACATATTTTAGCGTGAAAATGTTTGCCATCAATATTAAAATATGAATTATCTGCATAATCATGTACATAGCATACAGAATTACCTCATATCCCATCCATTACACTCATATTTAATAGCCAATATCCCTTTTGCTTTCATATTTTAATATTAAGTTGCTTGTTTAGCTGTGCACAGAAAATCTTTCTCAGTGCCTTTTTATACATATCCTCCCAAAACAGAAATGAAAAGAAGTTTTAGTAAGTTTTGAGATGTTTAAGTATTTATAAATTAAAACTCAAAAACACAGTCTACAACACCAATGTAACATGGTTAAAGTTACTTGTATTCCAAATTCAAATGCCTTGTAAGATATTTTAGAAATTCCCCTTTACTCTGTAACCAAACAGTAGTGAGCCACACTTGGAAGTGGCAACCAAATACTTCAAATTCACTATATACAAATTTACAACTTCTCATCCTGACACTGCACCAGATAATCCATACAAAAGAAGATGTGTTGATCCAAGTTACCGTGATTGGTTGTGATTCTGTATTCTTACGGAATTGAGACAACACAGAACTAACACAGGGGAAAAATGCAAGTTTGTCCTGATGAGCAAGCTGTCTGTGGAACACGCTCCCTTAACGAATCAGTAAATTACGTATGTTCTCCCTTACTATCCTACCAATCCATGCACCAAAAAGTGTTCTTGCCTTCTGATTTTGTTTTACAATGAAATTACACTAAATTTTACATGCTGGTGACTAATGACACTTCCTTCGTGTCTTCCCACATGCAGCCCAAGATAAGAGTCATCACCCACGTCCAGGAACACGTGCCCCTAGTTTGTAGACATACGCTACTCCCAGCAATATAACTGTTCATGCAGAGACCCACGTCTGACAAAGAAATTTAAAAGACAGAACACTGCTTCAATATCTGACTTTTTAAGCCGAAAGCATTATATAGTAGGGTTGTACCTAATTCACAGATAAAGCTGGGCACCTAAAATGGGACTCATAGAAGGACACGACACTTGGCAGATGGCTGCCTGAGCCAACTTGCAGAGAAATGCTAAAAAAGGTCTATGTATCCAAATATTACACCTTAAATTACTAAGCCTTAAAGAACTCCCTCCACTTGAGATACACAGGCTGGAGCTTGTCCTGAAGATGGATAACACATCCTTTAAAAAAATAATTCAGTGAAATGGTGCTGGTTACATTTTCAAACACAGTTAGTGATAGTGATGCTGCTGCTTCTATCCTTGGTTTGTTTTTTTTTATTCAGCAGCTCACTGGTCAGACTCAGGAAGTTTTATCCATTTTATAACCCAATGTAAACGCAGGCCACTGACTACAACTAGTCTTGCATCCCATCCCTCAGATGAAAGTTTTGAAGCTTTCTGGGATTCAGAGTCATGTCCACTCCAGTTTCTTGTAGGGCCTGGTGGATCTTTTTTTTCAAAAATATATGCTGTCTCCAAGAAGAGAGACAGCGAGTGTCTCAAGATACAACACAAGGTAATTAGTTGGTCCTTACCAAAGATGAGAGGTGGATTTAAATTTCTGGGTCGGGGGGGGAAGAGCATCTTGGGCCTTCCTCACCTGGGAAGAAACCTTAACCACCAGACTGCAAGAAAAACAACACACCTCCATGCTGCTCCTTCAGCTGTACAAGATTGAAGCATGAAGTACTCTCACTGCTACACATGCCCCAAAATGTATTACGCCCATCGCAGGTGAGCACTGACATGTAAGCTAGATGCAACGCTGCAAAAATGCTGAGGTTCTCTGGGCTTACAAAAAACCCCAAGCTTTTGGTAGTCAGGGAACCTACGCATCAAATGCTGAGCGACCTACCTATACCTCTGATGCCTGCAAGGTTATGAAAGAGTTTATGAGGGCTTCACACCATGGGATTCACACTGTAAGCCTGGGCAACAGACACACCATTCTTTTAATAAAATTGTTCACTCTATCAAGTAATGCATCCTTTTAGTCATCTTCACTAAAAAATTAAGAAAGGCCCCATGGCAGACTGAAGGAGAAGTGGAACATATTGGAAGCAAAACTGAAGGAAATGAAAATGCAATACGAGGAAAAGAAGATGGGATAAGCTTAATAGCCATTTTAGTCTATGCAGCCTGGAAAAACCTGTCTCCATCTTCATCTGCTTTGGCGTTATTAGAACATGGCAAGATAATACAGGACAGAACTGCTTAAGGTCGTTGAGTCCAACCCCTAAAATCCAAAATTATCTGTAACAGATGCCAAGTCCAATAAACTCGGCGGGAATAACCACTGCTGTCTGCAGGATTACACATTTTTCCCATCCCCACAAGGAAAAACATCTTCTCCCAACTTTTGCAGGAAATTTAACACCAGGGAAAGAAGAGACCAAAATCCTCCAAAAGCCCTACATAGGAGCAAAATACGCCCCTGGGAGAGAGCAAGATGAAACCAAAAGTACAACTGCTTATTGTGATAAAGGTGATATAACAATGAACTATTTTTCACATTACTAAGTGATTCCCACTACCTTTCTAGTTTCATGCTTTTGACAAACTTCCACTGTTGAACTTGAAGTATCCAGATCAGGTGCTTGCTTCAGGCAATTTTAGCTCGACTCTCTACCCCCTGCAAGACACAGCAACCATCTGGTCAAACTGTTTTTATGCGCTGGTTCATCTGTGCATATTTAGCATGTACCGGAATTTGCCCAAGCAAACTAAGGAGGAAGAGTCAGGGGGTTAGGGAACCGATGCTTATGAAATCATATTTCACTAGTTTTGTTGCACACAAAAACAATTGTTAAGCATCAGTCTTGATGAAGATTTCAAAGTGAAACTTTCAAAGCCCACAAAAGAGCCAGAATCTTAAAAATAAGACTCACAGACTTAACTTTGTTCGAATGCTTTTGAAAGGCTAATCATCCACAAACCAATCTGAATACTAATATATGATTTAAAGGCCCAAAGTAAGACAATACAGAAAACATACTAGGAAGTACATTATAAAGATTGAAGTAATCGCAAGAAGAGACAGAAGAGAAAACATACAAGGCCTGCAAGAGGATGGGAGAAAGACGATGACAGAAAAAAATTTAGGGAAGATATATATTCTTCATTGTTCGTGCCTTTTCAGTGTTTACACATATGATTGAAAATGACTTACTAGATTGGAAAATCTCTGACTTCTTTGGTGGCGTGGCTCTCATAACAGCAGGTGGTTTATGGTCCACTGGGCAGAATGAGGAGCAATGCCCTCCTCCATTTCCCTGTATTCAGACTCTGCTTCTTGATTACGTACACGTTCAGTCTTCGAGCAGGAAGAATTCCACATGCTTCATAAATCTTGAATTAGCTGCTGTACTGGAGAGGCTTTTTTATTACTGTTAGAAAGCTCACAACAAAGTTGTCAGCAATAGTGCAGGCCACCAAAATATTTCTTGTTATAAAACAGGCAGGAGAAATCTAGAGGCATGACTGTCTGGTAATAATTCTGAGCTGTGACTGTAAATTGCTCATTTCATTACAGCCGGTTGAAAATTGTACTGACCAGATAGACCTCACAAACCTCCTGTAGAACTCGCAGAGAAAAATCGACCATGGAAGTCTCATCAGTGACTACCCAGCTACTTCCAATTCAGGGGTGTGTGTGTAGATATATAAAAAAAGAAAAAAGTATAAAAACATGTATATGTGTGTATATTTTATAATCTTAGACTGCTGGGCTTCCACAAGAATCTTGTTAATGCATGCTGACTGCATTCAGGTGTCAGATTCATAGCTAACAACCTAGCAGGTATAAATTAATTCAACACAATTCATGCCCTGTCTTGTCTTATTTATTAATTATCACAGTACAGTAAGAAAGACAGTCTATTGAAGTATGGGAGAATAGTAATTTGTTCTATGAAACATATGAATGGTCTTTTCATATCAAATTTGCTTGTAAGTATTTTCAACAAACTACAGATATATATACTCATGCACACACAGATCCTCTTGATACACAGCTGAGAGAACTGGCAAACTGAGGGCAAAAGGCTCTGCAGCATTAAACACAGGAAAGAAACCCAGAACCTGTGAAGCAGCAGAAAAAAAAAACATTTAATCCACAAAGAGAGCAATAAAGAAGGAAAGCCAAAGATGGTGCCGTGTTTATGCAGAAACAGAAAAATCTGTTTCAAATGGGAAAAAGCTGAGCTCATGTGATTCATTCAAGCAAAGGCACAGATAATTTGATTCCCTATTGTTTTTTGGGTGATTTAGCAGTAACGCCTTCAAAACCTCAACACTATGTTATTAAAGATAGAGGCTTCATCGTTCATCTGCATTGTCCAATGGTTCTGCTATAAAATAGCCTACTATCTAAAAGGTAATGTCACAGGGTGCATGAATAGGACAGTAGAAAAGAGGTAGTGCTACATCACTAACTGGTTGTGAACAGGCAGATGAGGCATGGGGAAGCACCGAGAATCCTAACAGTGCCAAATTCAGCAAGAAAAAAAGAGGTCAGGGTTCAGAGAGTAGCTATCAAATTAAGAAACACAAAACCCAAAGGAAATTAACTGCAAAAAATTGCTATGACCAGCAGAAAGCTGAGTGTGACAGAGAGCCAACAAGAAATATCCAGAGTGCAGAACAAGACGTGATCAGAGCTGAGAATACGCTGACATACTGTCACAAATGACAAGCAATGAACCTATTAGTTTTACTTGGGAGACACCTGCAATCCTGAAAGCAGATATGAGAAGACACAATGAGCAGTCTGAGAAGCAGCTGTTCAACAGAGAAAAAGGAAGCGCAGCAATTTGTGGTTTTTAACCTGGAACAAAATGCTAGAGGATGAGGGGCTGCAGAACACTGTATCTTTGTTCATTTTTCAAATATTCATGATGTGCAGATTTCGGGAATTTTCCACATAAAACTTACCTTTACATAACATTTAAAGCAATGCAGGGAGCTGAATAATTTATAAATTTTAAGTCATAAAATGTGAAAAGTAGGACAATCCAGAAACAAGTTTGCTCTCCTTCGGTAGTCTTTCCCTTGACTTTAATTTTTTCCCAATGGCACCACACTCTCACTCACATGAGGTGGGACATAGAGAACTTCCTTCCCTCCATTTTCTGCTGAAATTCCCTTTGCTCCCATTTTGACTACAGGAAAAAAAGTTAAAACTCAAATGTAAACAAGATTATTTACCAGTAAAGTTGCATTACCCATCACAAAGTACTGAATGCTAATCAGCCTAGGAATCATCCTAGGGATTCTTTAAAAAGAGAAATCAAAACTTGAACATTTTTAAGAATTTTCTGTGGATGCCATAAATACAAAAATGTGATGAATAACTGTCAGGCACAAAAGATGACAGCCTGTTCCCTCATACGTGCGGGAAATCAGGTAAGAAGTACTTCTTCACCACAACCACTCTCTTTTCTCCCATTTTCAAGCAGCTCTAGAAGCGATGGATTTGTATTCCAGTAGCAACCAGTCATGAGGATCAGTGACTGTCTCAACTGCGTGGTCAACTGAGTCCGTGACCTAAAAGGCTTTGCAACTCAAAGGGCAAGGCAAACTGTGGCTGCTGGAAAGAGAGATTATTTTAACTTCACAGGTGATCAGTTGAGAGTGAGCTACAGCATTTCAGACTAAAAGGGACCACTAGGATTACATTATCCAGTCTGCTGAGTAAAACGTGTCTCAAAAATCCAGTAAGTTTTTCACACACCATTTTACAAATAATTATGACTGTCACAAATGGAAAGCAACGAACCTCTCAGTTTTACTTGGGAGATACCTGCAGATATTAAAGTAGATTTGAGAAGACACAGCATGATACATCTCAAGACAGATTGCTCTCAGTCACCTCAAAGCGTGGCAACTTGCATACAGCTAGCTATTAAGAGCCCAGCCTCCTAGGAAGGGGAAGACTTTGCTCTGTCTTGTATATGTGATCTAAAATTAAGATTAAATTACTTGCCTCAACTCACTAAGAACACTGGGTCCCCACAAAAAATCTGAAACTTTTTAAACCACCGTAGTGTCTTTAAACATAGGAATTAGACATGCTGATCAGAAGTTCCCTTCATACACTCTAAGGCTTCGGTGTGGTCTGTGCCACCCAACCACCGGCCCTGGGGGATGGGGAAGTGCAGTCTCATCACGAATCCCCCAGACCCTGCCATTCGCTTTCAACTGCTGAAAAACAAAGGCTGTTGCAGTTTCTGGAATTGAACGTGATGCAACTTTGCCCAGGTTTTTAAAGCATGTAGAGATGTGTTAAATGAGATGGTCTACCCATGTAAGATTCTCAGTGCAAAACTCTACCAGAATCATTAAATTTTCAAATATATGGAACCATCACATGGGCATTGTCCATTTTATAAACCACATCATCTTAAGCTGGCTAAAGCACACATATACAAAACCCAACCTAATCACTTAAATCTTAACTCCACTGTCGGAGCATGGGTCCCCTACATTAAGGTCAGCATTCAAGATGAGAATCTCAGTGCTCCATATTTGTCCACAGCAATGGATTAAAAAAACCACTTGGGACTTCACTTACCGCAGCCCAACCATCTCCAATCATGCACTGTTTACAGGGAAGTTTGAGCAACCACCTGCATTCTGTTTCCTGAGTTACAGTAAATTACATGTTTTGTAAATAACATTTCTTATCACGTGAATATAAGCTCCTCATTAACATTTCTGATTTTTTTTTCCTTTTTTTAAACACTTTATATACTCGCACAGAACTAAAAATTAGGATCAGGAAAACTTGCCAACAGTTCAGTATGAAGATAGAGGGTAACTGCAGAGGTAGACTGCTAGCACTGGAAAATCATTTGCCATCTGTATGAACTCAAATGAATAGTAAATGCTTCAGACACAAATTCACGATGCTTATTCCTGTGCTCAAGCACAGGTATAATTACTATAGTAGCAGGGTAGTAAAGCTCTCTATACAAGGAAGCATTTAAGCCACTGTTCTCCAGTTTGAGGTAATGTGGAACCACAAACATGATTGAAACCATGTAAGCAGTGTCAGTTAATTTATGCAGTATCTGGAGACCCAGAATTTTCTTAGAACAGAAAAGAGGCCGTAGTATCTGCAGTTACATCATTTTATTCCATAAACAATGCTTTTCTTTTTGGAAGTGGGAATAATTACACGTTCCTATTCTATATGCAGTTATTTTGCAAGCCTGATAAGTTAAAAAAGCAGAAATTATTTTCTATTGCCTGGTACGTTTTTCATAAAAAGAACTAAAGTAAAAGACCCCTAACAAATGGAATTTCCTTCCTCTGGAAATCACTGTTTCAAATTGAATCATTAAAAAGACTTTAACAGAAACCATTATCAGTCTCACTCCAGCAGAAATGTGCTTACCATTGGTTTTAGTTATGCAGATAAATGATGGCCACTGGCTCTGGAATTGAAAAGCTGATGACAAAACGGCCTTGGTTATAACAATATAAAGGATGGTTACAAAACTGTTAGGATAACCATTGTTTGATCTAAATAATTTTGATGGATTACTGCATTCACCATGTCAGTGTGGAAACAAGGGTGTACGGTGCAAGACAATTGTTACATCCTCAAGCTCTTTAAGGTATCAAAAAATACTTCCAATCCATCTGTGACATAGAGGTCTTCAGTTTTGTATACACACATACAACGTCAATACTCATACCAGAACTTTTACATTTAAACAGTCCCACTTCTCTTTTATCAGACAATGCAGATTCAGTCAAATGGAAACAATGCATATTTAGTTCAGTGACATTTCAGCAAAAAACTAAATCCCAAATTACTTCAATGCATTTACTCATCAACACGCAACAGAGATGGTGTTTCAACCCAGTAACACCAGCTCAAAGGTCAGTAGCGTTCTTCCAGCAAAGAAGTGGCAGAAGCCATTTCCTTTACAGAGCTACTCCTACAAATGCCACCCCTACCTTATCTTAAGAGCACATCTTTCCATTAACACTTGCTTTTCATGGAAGACTACTATTAACTGGCACATACAAAATATTCTACTGCCTAGGCCTGATGCTTTTGACATCCTTAACTGGAAACGCATCATTTCTGCTGCCAGGGAAACCTCCTCATCTGCCTGGGAGGGATTTACACATGGAAATAACTGTTTTCTTTTATTGAGTTCCTTGTTCTTGACACATTAATTCAAATTAGTAACAAGTCTGAGATACTAATAATGAAGTGACCCAAGATAAGAAAATATGACACTGGGGGGAGGGGGATCATCGTCTCCTCCAGGAATTTGAGGTTTTAAACTAATATTGCTATTCATCTATGCGATAGAGACAGCACCGACCACATTTTAATCATTACCTCCCAACCTTCTTATTCCTCCATTACAATTACTTATTAACCTAATGTGAAATGGTGGTAGCTTAGTTATATTTGAGCAGAAGACTTTCTAAAAATATCAAGAAGCAAAGTAACATGTGCTTGCACAGATTTTCCCCATATTATTCAATTTTTCATTGTATCAAAAGCAGCATGGAATATTTTTCCTTCTGTAAACCTTAAAGAAAAAATTGTTGATATGTCTGTGAAGATATACTGGCATTTCTCTATTTTGGTACTCTGCTGTAAAATAACAGGGCAGATTTATTTCAGAACTAGTGAACATGTTAGAGTTTCCTTTTTTTGATATGGCATCAGCCTTCTCCTCCCTTTCCCTCTGTTGTAGAAAATAAGAATGGGAAGATGAGACAAAGAATTAGTCATCTGGATATGTGCATGTACACACCCACTGTGCATAAGAAGATATGTAAATGTATGCACATATGTATGTTTGTACATTCATCTACTCTTTTTCTACCACTGAATACAAGACAAAAAGCCTTCATGATACCTTGCTGCAACTTTGCAATTTATGTAGCTCAACAGCCAAATCCTACTGGCTCAGACATCAAAGATTTGCCAAACATATCTATTCCTCCTCCTGATGTCATAACCCAATTATATCTCATAACCCTCATTAAATCATATCACCTTCTCCATACTCCACTCCCCCAAAAATCAATTTTGAGAAAAAAAATTTCAAAACTCAGAATATTTTGTTCTCCAACAAATTATTTATTTTCAAGCCTGAAAATATCACCAAGGAAGCAACAACATTACTTTTAAAGATCTTTTACAGTATCTCCTAGTAATCTAGCTCTCCAAAAGAGCTAGATCAAGCTCTTCTTCTATGCTTAATTTCAAATCAAAAGCAAAAACAACCCACTAATATAGAGGGAAGGTATGCAAAATATTTACCGTATCTCTGGGTATATGTACAACATTCAAACAGTTTTAAAAACAATGGAAAACAAAAAAGAGTAACGAAGTCTTCTTATAAGCACACGAGCGCGTTTGCCTGAGATCTCCTACCACAAAGACATTCCATGGAAAACTTTGCAAAACAGCATTCATTTCTGTTAGAGGCACTTCATGGAAACCTCTACAAGTGCAGAAACATGAGGACTGTAACCAGCTCAGGTAGCCAGTTACACTTCTATACCAAAGTGTACAGGTAAAGTGACCAGGGCCAGAATATATGCAGAGACTGAGAGGGAGCCTGCATAGTAAGGCTAGAGATCCCTTAGAGGTACAAGACAGACACGCATTCCTGTAAAAGCTCTGGTGCCCAGCCCATGCTCATGACAGAAATCTGAACACAGTCCAACACATGTCCCATTACCTCCATACTTGTTTCTCCCTTCTAAAAAAGAAAAAAAAAAAAAAAACCACACAAACAATAACACCCCCCACCCTCCCCCCCAAAAAAGTGTATCTCGCATACAGAAAGGATACAACTAACTAAAGAGTAAGCAAAACTGTAAGTGTTTCACAGACAGAGCCCTGTGAGGAAGTTTCAAATACAAGTCAGGAGTTTAGAAGTCAATTAGCTGAAAATTCTTAATTATGGTATTTATCAGCTTTGAGTAACAACGTACTAATTCTTCTAGGTAAGAAAGGCGGATGGAGGCACTTCCCCAGTTCAAGTTTTCTGCAGCTGTAACTTTGCATTCCAATTAGATCAATGGAGAATCTTAACCAAGATACAGTGTAGATAAATTTAATAACATACTATACCTTCTTATACAGAAAGACTGTTAAGAACATAGCTATTTAAACTATTCTATGGTACTTTAAGAACATGAATGTGCAAGGTGATTTATCAGAAACCAAGATATGAACTTAATGTGGCAAAAGCAGGCTGTACCACATGCACATCATGCTATTTTCTGCTTGTATCACACAAACACTTTCAGCTATTTTATATTAACTGTTTTCTGTTCTAACGCACACAGAGCAACACTCTTGTGAAAGTAATATGGCAATCTGAAGTTTAAAACTACCAGCATTCTCTGAGCACTGGACCTGAAGTAACACAGCTGACACCTGGAAAGATACTTTTACAAAGTGCTAACTTTCACATACCTGTATTAAGTTACTAGTATTTCAGTACTGAATATATTTATCTCTCCAAAGCAAAAGTTTTCTTGTAAAATCTGAGGAACAGCCTTAAACTTAACAGCACAAATGGCCCAACTGCAGTGGAAAAACTTCAGTGCATACTAGCTCTCAGGGTTGTAATATGGTTGTGAGCAGAACCTTGAAATTCAAACTAGCAGGGGTAGCATTAGCAGCAAAAAGTACATCTACAATTTCACCTTCATTTTGCTTTGCAGACGTGCCAATTGACTACAATGGGAGAACAGTAAAGCAAATGCTGAATACTTCCAACAAAAGCCTATCCTTCATGTCCAGCAACCCTGCAGTGACTACGAGCTGATTAATGAACATAAAACTGTAAAACACGTAAAGAAAAGCCAGCTTACTCTGAAGGCTGAAAACACCAAAAAATTAATGAAATTAGTACATAAGCATAACTGAGAAAAATACATATAGCCTTTGTGATCAGCTAATTAAAAAGTTACTTGATTTAATCTAAAATTATTTAATCTAAAACCAAGATAACGTTCAAGGTATTAGGTGTTGTTCAGATGAATGATCTCTGTTATGAAGAGGTCACATGCAGAGGACAGACAGACTGAGAGAAATCAAGAAAGGAAAATCAAATGGGGTTTCATTTATAAAGTACAAGTTTCATGGTGTCTAGCTAAACAGAAGTTTTGAAAGGAACTTAAATGTATAGAGTATGAGCCTTGCCACCTAATTTATGGAAACTGAACCACACATCTAGCTACACAACAGAAGAACCTGAAGTTGTGTTTGAGATACAGGAAATACAGGTCATTCCACAAAGCCACGATACTCTTGTGAAAATTTATAGCAGCCCTACTTAAAGACCAGATTTGCATATCAAGCTCCAAGACCAAAAAAGTCCCTATGTTTTTTCTTTTAAACTTGATGCTTCCCTGGAAAATTACTTTTCAGTGGCTTTCTTAGAGCTATTAATTGCATATCTGCAACATTAATCATTATTCTTAAGCATTTTGCAATACATTGCAGAGATATGGTGTCATGTGTCCTTTGCAACCCGTGTAATGTTAACAGGTGCTAGCTGGCACAAAGCAACATAAAAAACAGAATATGGTTACAAGCAGAACCTAAGAAAATTGGGTTTTTTTGCTTTGATTGTTCTCAGCAGGACAGCTCATATACCAAAGAGAGCTTTAAGGAGAGAAATATATCATTAAGAATTTACAACTTCAACTTCTATAAACAAAGACATTTATCAACTGCTTGGGTGGGCTCCAGGAACGAGCACTGTCTCCTACACTGGTTAAGAGGGTTCAGTTCTTCAAATCCTTATCTACCACAGGCTTCCACCAAACTATAGCAGAATCTGGTTATCAGCTACTTACATGAGTTTTAGTTTTCAAGAGCTAACTTCAGTAACCAAGTTCTGACCTATGGTTCACAATGATCAGCCCATTTTCGGTGGTAAAGCTCATGGAGCCCGGCTGCTTGAAGCTGGAACCTTAACTCTGCATCCAGGCAGGAACTCTATAAACATTTTACACATGGGAGGTAATTCTTCCAATTTGAGAAAGACAGTACTGTGCTATGAGCAGCAATATCCACACAGATATTAATCTCTTGCCTTCTCTGGAGAGGTTACTTTCACCCTAAAGTTACAGTGACTGGCCCTTGATGTCGATCTGTTTAACAGTTACAAATGCAAGAATATCATTCTACTTCGGGGGAAAAAAAAAAAAAAAAGAACTGCTAGAAAATGGGCAAATGAAACAAGAAAGGAGGCTAAACATTCGTGCAGAACAGACCATAGGAGATTTTGAGAGAGTAATATTTGTGATGAAATAACAGTAACAATAACAAAACTGTTGTTCTCTATTGAATGAAAGGGAAATGTCACCATGCAGCAGCCACAGCAGTGATAACAGGACATACAGCAAATCCAGGCAGTAAATTAGTTCTCTCAGATTTATGGGTTCCTAAAAGAATCTAGTGGAATACCTTGGAAGAAGGCAGACAGTATTGCTTAGTGGAGGAATAAAATTAGTAAGTGCAAACATTTCTTACTCAGCATTAACAAAATAAAATATATATATTTATTCAGTCCATGCCACTAAAAAAGCTCAAATTATCTTAGCTTAAAGAAATACATCAGCATTTTTAGAGTGGGGGGAAAAACCACACAGGGACAACCTCCTCTTCTTTTCTTAAACAATACTAACACAAGGTCAACAGTTACAATGTGCAATTTAGAAGGGAAGAACACAGCAGATTTATAACCCATTCAAGTCTGGCTGTTCAGACAAACACTGAAGTGAAATTAGTATTTATTAAAACAAATGAACTATAAATATATTAACAAATGCTATCTTTAAAAAGAAATATCTGCAATTAATGTAATAGAACACAGGGTGTTCACTAATTTACAGCTGGCAAAGATATTTGATATCCACAACATATGGCAGCAATTTCTTTACAACATTTGAACAGCAGTTTTTCATTGGGATCCCTGCATGGAAGGACTTGAGCATTATCATTTACATTCTACACCATTCAGGGAAGTCACCCCCATATTTCCACAGCTGAAAAGCTCTAGCATGATGGAAGAAATGGGCAGTTAACTCAAATATTTTGCCATCATCAGCTCCATTTTATCATGACAAACAATGAGTTGGAAAAGTGTGGCGGGCAGATGAGTGGCGTGTTAAAAAACTGCTCTGCGATTATCAATATTGTAAAACATTTTGGTTATTTTTTAAGACTGCTTTTGATATAAAATTTCCATTAGATTTTTTTCTTTATGTTTGCATTGCAGGAAAAAACCCACAATATTGCATATAAATAAACCTTGGGTTGCTTATCTTACTTACACAGATGACTTAAAAAGCTCATGCTCTATATGCAACAAAAAACAAAAATCAAAACCAGCCACCCATCTGAGGAGAACTCAAACCATTCTCCCCCTGCTCTCCTCTCACAAAAAATAGAGTTGAAGAAAATGCTATTATCATTGCCTAATACAATTTTTCTATAATATTTTATTTTATTGACTATATAAAGGAACTCATCACATAACTTCAGTAAAACGTATTGCTTTGTGGATGCCTCTTACTGTAACTGGATGAAACACACCAAAACTTTCAAGTGTTCAGCTCCCATTTTCACACTGAAACAACTGGCCAAATATTTAAAGCACTCAGCACACTGTACACACACCAAAGCAGAGCTCTTGAAATTCAGTAACAAGAACTATTTCCAAATAAATGTGAGTCCTTAGCTTCTCTGCGAACTTGACAACAACCAATGAGGCAAGGACTTCTTACTGTAGCCAGACTCAAAAATGTATTTCGTGGTGAGGAAGCTGAGAATGTCCAGATCTGTCACACATCCATTTACCAAAAATAGAGTGTAATATGCCCTTCTTTTCTGAGAGGAAGATCAGGAAATATCATCAGACAGCTGGTCATTTAAGATCAGCTGGGACACTGCATATCATCATCCTTCAGTCCAACATGGAATGGAGGAATTTACTTCCAGGTCAGAGGGGCAAGTTTTCCAGAAATGCGCATCAGTCTCGGCTCTACCGTTCTCTGAATCAATAAGTTACACTGTAAGTACTTGGTGAAAGCATTCCCGAAACTGTCAGGCTTACGTGGAAATGTGGTTTATCTACAATAGACAGGGTGACTAGAATCTGTATTTCCTATGAGCAAATAATACTATTCAGAAGCAAGGTGGGGTGGGGTGGTGGGGCGAGAACACCAGATTTTCAGAACTGGCACTAATTACTTCTGTATTATTTCATCTAACTATTCTTAGAGATCTAATCTTGCTCAAGGGATGCCACATGGAGTCCACTCCATCGTCTAGACAAACTTAATAGTTATGTTTTACGACAAGCTCACCAGTGACGCAAAAATGAAAATTTTTAAAGGCAGCCAGACTGATTCTCTCACTCACAAATGCTGCAGCAGCTGGTCTGTTCTTCCATAATTTTCCTGCTGCTTGGTTTGCTCTGAGTCACCGACTGTTTGGAACATCAACCTGTATGTATTCTGACGTGACTAAAAAGAGAGCATCAACAGGATAGTGCTCCTGAAGCACAGTTAGAAAATAACTAGTGTGTCTTAAATTAATGCTTTTCATGGGGACAGTTTCTACTGACTATCATACCTCATTCATTTGCAGAGCTGTTCTGGCAGGAACAGAGTGTTTAAGGCGAGGGCGGAACTGTATTGTCACTGGATCCAGTTACACAAACAATTCAACATAACCGATACAGCATTTAAGGCTATGATATTCTTCTGTTTCCCTAACTGCATTTAGTTACCTGTGCATCCTTACTTGTCACAGACAGTAAATGTTCAGCAGTCTAGAAGAAACCTCTGCCTTCAGAGCTTTGCTTCTGAAGAAGCTTTCTTTCAGAGATCTCAGAATTGACACATTTTGAATTCACAGTACACTCACCAATGGCAAACCAAAGTGATGTATTTTAATATACAACTAGAGAATAGTTCACTACAATTAAAAGCAACTTCTCTATTGAGAAGCTTCCTGAAATAATGGAAGCTTTCTCATAGTTAATTCCCTAACCACCCTCCGTGGCAAACTCTGTATTCCTTAGCATATAAATGTGGTTTCTGAAACTTTCTTTATGCCAGCTTTAATCAAAATCAGTAGAGGTGGGGGTGGCGAGGACAGTATTTCCAAAATACCTGAAATAAGGAGTTACAAAATCTTTCATTTTCAAATTCAAAAATTTCTCGAAGAAAAGGTAGCTTCACATGTATGTGTGCATATCTATTTTTACTCTAAGGAAATGAAGCCCAAGGAATTGAGCTATATATTGTCTGAAGGCCTTTAACCTGTTGGTTAAGTAAATCTCAAAGATACTGAAGTAGGTCTGCTGCTTACTGTCAACGGACCATGAAAAAGCTTTACTTATATAGTATATCCTGTTAGACAGATGTATACAGCCACTATACTTCAAAAAAGAGTAACTTTTAAAAAAATTCCTTGTGCTTTAGGAAGATTTGAAGGCACATCTGGTGGAAAAGAAAAAGATGGCACTGAACATTTTGATAAATGTCTACGCTATAAGGACAGAAGGTTTTTTTAATGCTCAATTTAATAGCCATATTTCTAAAAACCATGACACGAAGGAAAAAGTTCCTACAAAACACATGACTACATGGCTACAGTAGAAATAGTCATGTAGTTTGTGATGCTCCAACAATTTCAAAGACAAATAATTCTAGCAAGAAGTCTGTGCTATGGGGTTGACATTACTATGTTTAATTTATATGAAAGCCAATTCAAATGAGTCATATTACAAATCCCGGCAAGAGGGAGTGCTAAAAGTGAATTTATTTGTATTTTAAATCTGCATCTTTCACATGTGCTCACACAAACACACCCATATATATAGTGATACAATCCACGCACAACTTACTTCACTTGATAAACGTTTATAGGTTAGTTTTCTTTTCACATTTCCTGTGGAACTAGGCCATGCTTACCAAACACTGTTAAAACCCAACACTCATGGAAAATTGTTCCTTCAGAGTTCTGTACTATTCCAGTCATAGTGCATTTAGATACTAGTTCATCTTCACAAAGGCACTATAGTTTGCATACTGTTACCCCTTTTTTCTTTTCATGCACAGAAGTGGAGAGACATGAAGAATGAAACTATTAAGATTAGACACAAACATTAGGTATAAAACAAACTCAAGCTTCAAGAACTTAGCACTCTGCACGCTAAAGCTCAGCTACCAAAGATGATTTCAATCAGTGCCCTCAGCATTTAGGTGCTACGCAAATCTAGCCACAAGTGTCTAATGCTGTACAGCACATTCTGTGACCAGATGGAAACATCTTGCTTTAATATATAATTTAGTGGCAAAAGCAATACAGAACTCAATTCTTTAAAATTGCATTCAATTTTTTTAAAGCCAGAAATAATCTCATTTTATAATTCAAATCTGCATTTTGACACACTATTCAGTATTTGCAAAATATGAGTAGCAACAGAAATGCTGTAAGCAATTGCTTTTCTAAGAGAGTTCTGCTCCAGCCTGAGAGAGGACTCAGTCTCATTCAATAGGGATGTAATAATTTTGTCATGAGGAAATTGTAATAGGTTCACCTGATTCCTTCTTCTGGAATTTCCTAGCCTTATCTCTAAACCTATTACATGAATACTCTTCCTTTTTATAATGCACTCTAACATGTACAAAGCTGCCTGCATACAGAGCCAAACTATCCCCAGCTTCAGCCAGTCTGTGGGTTTCAAATATTCAGGTCTGCCATTTCAACTAATGGAGTAACTGTTATGAAATCAGCATTATTGTGCAGCTTTATTGTGCAGCAAGAAAAATGTGAAGGCTCAGGTTTAATTCTCAGTTTACTAGGAAAGCAAGTGCAACCCATCTGTCACATTCCTCTCCCACTGTCTTTAGCCCATGCAATCTTCAATCAGCCCATCATCCTCACGCAGGTGAGGGCAAGCAGTATGCTCAGTTCAGACACAATCTTATTTGGTCATCGCAGCTTAACCTGACTATGAACACTGAGATCAACAGTTTCAGAAGCACACAGTGGGGCAAAACCTTGTTTTCCATTCTCTCCCTTCATTCCACAAAGAATAGAACAGGAGGAAAAACGTCTGATGTTATAAGCAACTGAAAACAAAATTATTACAATATTAAGTATTTTAAAAAAAAACTTGAAGGTAGGAAATATAACATGTTTTACGCTACACAGATGTATATATCATATGATATATCCTATCATATATATCTAAGTGCACTTTGAACATTCAGTCCTACAAGCTCATACACACTAGATGGTTATGAAGCCATCAGATCAGTGACAGCAGTGAAAGACAAAGTGAGAAATTTACAAGCGTGTACTGGAACAGATGTAAGGTCACACATGCAGTACCTATTTTATTCCTTCAGGCATGCTTCTTTAATTATACAATTACATACTTTATTCTTGGAGAATGCATTCAGTTTGCCACTTGAATGTCAGGTAGCGGAAAAAATACCGGTAATTATCATTTTAATCATCACTCTTCAAGTAATTAACTTTTACTTAATGAAAGTATTTCTGCAAATCTCTTCCAGACCCCCTTTTCTTTCACTACACATGGTCTGCTGTGCTCAGTAAGGGTTCAAATGATCTCTGTGTTATACAGGCATCCTTTTGGACTAACTCCACATTTTTAACACGGTACCTAATTTCAGCCAAAACTAAGGCATCTTCCTGCAGAAACCTTCAGGTGATTTGTCTTTATCCCAGTTTCATTCACGTAACAAAAACACTGCTCTAAAATAAATTACTGATAATGCAACAGAATGTACTTGAACGATCAATTTAGAGCATGGACCCATCTGTATTAGAGCAAAGCACCATCAGATAACAGTGCCCTGAATTTTCTTTGGAATCCTGTACACTGATACAAAGTCCATTCGCTTCTGCTAATAATTTTGCTCAAGCCCCAGAGTGGAGAAACAAGCCTGAAGCAGAAGGGTACCGAGGGATGTTTTCTCCTGACTTAACTTTTATGGTCTACCAATGACTGTTTTATGTACTTCTCCAAAGTCAAAATAAGTAATCTGTAACAACTACTACTTCTGATTTTACTTTATTTTTGTATAGCTACCATTTTACTTTTCAGAAAAGAACCATAAATGTAGCCATCCAAATAAGACGAGCAACTTGTGTTCATTTTCCACAACGTACAGAATTATCACACAGATGATTTATAACGGGAACAATAACTAATAAAAAGTCTTTAGTCCAACTTAAACTAAGTCAAATTAATATTTCAATAACCAACACTCTTCCATCAAATTACAATAGGACAACAACAACTCTAAGTTCAAAGCAGTTCATTATATTAATTTCTTGTGTAGGGATGGAAAAATGCATTAGTGTGTCCTGTGGCATTTCACAATGAAATTAAACTATACATTAGCATGGTTTGACAGATTCATTATTTTGACTGATGCCAACCACGGAATGTTGACACTTAATCTAGCATATATGAACATGTTCCACAGTCAGAAAATATTAATTCATAAAATTTGACTAAACATGCTTTCAAAGAAGCAGTATGAAGAAAGGCATGTGTAGTTAGCACTTTTATCTCTCTAAAATCATGAAGATAATCGGAAAAGATTTCATCCCCCTGGGCAACAGACAACTCTTCCCTACTTTTCTTTGACCAGTTTATTTCTCAAGTGTCAGGCAAGCAGGCGTCCATCTCTTCTCTTGAGAGACTATTCCACAGCACGTCCCTCTAAGGGCAGGTCCAGTTCTCATTTGCACAGGTGTAAAACTCCACTGCCAGCTGTAAGCCAGTGATGGATCACCCTGCAGGGGAAGGCTTCCTCAAGAGGACCGATTCAATCAGTATCTTTGGGATTGGACTCATGACAGCAGCACAGTTTGAAGACATTGGCAACAACACATAACATCACACTAATTACAGCTGTAATACATCGTTTCATCACAAGGAAGAATGTGCTTATCTAAGGAAACCTCTTTTCTGTTCTGTACTAGCTTTATTAATATAAAAGGAAGTTTATATATTTATTACAGAACCACATATTCCAAAACCAAAACAAAACAACCAACAAACTCACAGAAGCCAAACCTCTGCTTTAATATTTTCCACGGGTAAGGTAGAAGTGGCATACTAAGTTTTCCTCTTTATATACAAATTCTAAACATTCTTTTTCTGACAAAAGGCACAAAGCCAAAAAACAGTGACAAACTCAGGGGTGTTATTTTCAATAGGAAAATAACAGTCACCAAACGATTCACAGCAGAAGTGTGAATTAGCTTTTTAGGCCAGATACACAAGGATCTGCTCATCTGAGTCTATACTTCTCATGATCCACTGAACTGCAGGCAAGTATGGGCATTTGTGCACACAGCTTAATTTTGCTTAGAAAAAAGTTCCACAATAGAGAAAAAAAAAAAATTCAATAATGGACTAAACATTTAATTCTAAGTCTTGACTTTCACAGAAGTTACTTTTTTTTTTGTTCATCTGGGAAAGGTTAAAATACCTTATGGCTATTGATATTATAATATGCATAAAATTCTCATCTTCTGTTTAGCTTATGACATTGTATGCCTTCTACTATTGTATATTTATTTATATTTATATTCCATCAAATGTTACAGTGGATATTTTTATTACCGATATAAATATTGAATCATTTTTCATCTTCCTAAGCTCTTGGCCTGTGTGATACCTTGTTGCAATGAATTCCACAGGTTATGTGCTGCATAAAGACATATTTGCAAGTGTCAAATTTATATGTTTTGCTTGAAATTCATTTCAAGTTGCAGACAACACCAAGTTGGGC
>NW_009225797.1:0-33934 GCF_000690835.1 Fulmarus glacialis
TCCAATCGAAACTATTCTATGATTCTATGGTTCTGTTGCCTGAAACTCAGGATGTGGATTAATTGGGAAGCAGTACCAGGAGGCAGGGAAGGCTCTGGGACAGTGTTTACAGCACTCCTCCTTGGTACAGGGGGAGGGTGGCCAAGAATAACCCTCCATTAGCCATTAGCAAGGTGAGCTGGTTGGATTTTTCCATTTGCCCTGTGTGTGGCTCTCATCTTTGTCCCCTGACGCATGCCAGCCCTGGAAAAGCCACTGCACTGGTTGTCCCCAAACAGGCTTCTTATTTAACACTGCTCAGCTTGTGGGGAGGAGGCTGGGTGTGTGGAAGGACTGCACGCATCCCCGGCAGCCCGTGAGACAGCCCGTGAGACACTTAGGCGGCGTCCGTCTCTTCGTTGCCACTCTTCCCTCATTTAAAGCCACACTGTTTACCTTCCAGTCTGGATGCAGAGGTGGAGGGCTGGCAGGCATGCTCTGGCTCATGGTACCCTCAGGGCAGGAGACAAAAGATGGAGGAGGGAAGCAGGGCTGATGGCAGAGCCAGCCAGGTCGGCAGGGATTTTCCTTTGATGTGTGTCTCTGGGCAGCGCTGTTCCATGCTCCCTCGGCTGCTGCAATTATGCCGCCCTCTTCCCTGCCAATTTTCCATGTCCGTTAGTGTTGAGGTTGGTTTGTGACATTAATTCTTTCTCTGCTGAGGCGAATAAGCTACTGGCATGTCTCCGGTTTAAGAAAGCCAGAGGTCCAGCGCCTTTGTCACAGTCATGCAGCGTGTGGCACACCACAAGCAGAAGAGAGCACACACCAGAGCAAAACAGGGCAGCACAAGTGGTGGGAAAGGGACATCTAGAAACAAAGTGGCCCAAAGCCACCCAATGCTCTCTTCCCACCGCCTGGGCTCGGTGTTGCTCCACACCCCGGGGGTCCTCCCCACAGACCACAGTACTGGTCTCAGGTGGCATCCCTGCCTCCACGAATACCTGGGACAGGTACATGGTCACTGCACCAGCAAAAGGCTGGTAGTCCCTAGCCACAAGCACACTCAGGGTAAGAGTCCATCACACTCCCTGCCATTTATTCAAGCGGATGCTGAGAGCATCACCTCCCCGCTGCTGGCCCTGCCAAGCTCTCTCACTCTTGTCCTCTCCGACAGCCTCAAAACAAGCTAAGGCACCTTAGTTTTATCTTGCCTGCATAACTTGAACCAGAAAGGCAGCTTGAGCACAGGAGGAAAACTACCCCCTTGCTACATGACAAGGAATTACTCAAGGATCCCTTCGGAAACCCAGCTTTGAGCAGGAAGCTCATTTGAAAAACCCTTAGCAAGTGAATATAAGCATACAATGTGAAATAACAAATAAACTCTTTTAAGTTCCCTCAAAGCAGCAAGCCTGGAGAGAGTTGTTGGGAAACTTCTGCTGCAAGATCAATGTCAGAGAGCCAGGATTAGAAACCAGCTGAGAGAGATCGGCTGGATGAGAATAAATGGTCACTTTTCAATATGGCAAAAGACAGATGACATGAGAAATTTATGAGGCTGGATGAAGAAGGTACTGGTCTGGTATGACAGCTTCTGGCTCCCTGGACAGCAATACATCCGGATCCACCCGGATCTGACCTCCCCGCGGAGCCTCGGTCTGTGCTGCAGGAGAAGGAAGGAACTGGTTAATAAGAGCTGAGACCTCAACGGGACGCTCAAGACACAGCTCAGAGCAGACTAACCTCAAACACACTCAGACATAATTTTCTGTGCTGGGGAGAGTGTTAGTGCTGTCTCCTGAGAAGCTGCCAACTTGCTACTGTTGGAGACTCACAGATCCTAAGTGCAAGGCAACAGCACCCAGTGGGACCAAAAAACACCAGCAGAGAGAGAGCAGGAGTGAGAAAAAAAGAGATTTTAAGATTCCATCGGAGATGCATTTCCCCTCTCTGCGTTGGCTGGGGAAGTGTCTGCCTGGCCAGGTGTATGTCTGGGGTGAGGGACTGGAGGTGCAGTAGGCAGCAGAGTTTGGATACGTTTGTGTTACTGTACTCACGCGTTAAATTAAGATGGCCCTTGTCTGACCGGGGAGCACAGAGCAGGGCAAAAACCCAGACTGCAGTGATGCGAATCCTTGGGTTGGGTGGCGTGGTGGGACATGTCCCCCAGTGACTCCCTGGTGCACTGGGAGCCTCCTGCTCCCCCCTGCCCCAGCTCACCGGCGTGCTGCGGAGGAGCGGGCTGAATCCGTAGCACAGAAAACCAGACGTTTAGGGCTAGGCGCCTGCCAGCGCTTTGTGCTAACTCATTTAAAGCTACTGGGATAACTGTGCTTTGCTGTGCTGCTGGCAGCGCAGACGTGCCTGAGAGCAGCCCCTTTATAGAAACTCATGAAAAACTGACTCAATGGCTTTAAAGGACGGGGCCAAAGATGCTCACAGCCTCTGGGTTGGAAAGCAGGAATCTTGTTCCCAGTCCAGCACTTAATTCACTAACCAAGCCACTTCAGGCTATTGAAATGCTCCTCTTTGAGGCCAAGGATCGCGTTGGTGTCTCAGTAGAAAAGCCTGCTGAGCTCTAATCAGTTGTAGAGAGGGATTTTATGGAGGATGTCTTTTCTCCAGGCCCTGCTCCAGCTGCTAGGCATTGTTCCAGCAACTGGTGGTGAATCTTCCTAAAAACATCGGCGGGCCTGATATAATAGGTATCTTGAGCTGTTCTGGCTGGAGAGGGAGTAAACCCCCTGTCTTCAGAAAAGTCGGGGACAGAAGTGAAAGCAATAGGGTACACTTCAAGGCTCTTGCATGAAAATGGCCAAAGCCTCTGATGCTCTTAACCAGAACTCTACGGGGGTCTTAGGGCAGTTTCCTTAAACAGTGCCTGTGTGGGGAAGGCAGGGGAGATATTATGGCAATGCAAGAAAGTGACACAGCCCTCATGCTTAGGCTTTGAAGGTACCAAAGAGGACATAAATCCAGGGTGCCTGTCAATGATGGCAGGAGGAGGTCCTTTGGGAGAAGGTTAAGATTCATCAGCAAAACAGCAGAGGAGTGCATGGAGCTGGGCTTCTGGGTGCTAAACATAAATGCTGGGGACTGTGTGGGCCTGGGGTACAAGCTGGATTAGTGAGGATGCTCTGCCTGTTGGCCATGGTTTTCTTTGAGGCCACAGATAAAGAGGGCAGGAATTTAACATACACTCTTGGTCTTAGCGGTAGCACAGATGGCATTGCAACCTTCAGGTAAAAAAGAGACCTGTGTTTAATTCAAAGCAGTTTGTTAAGCCAGTGAGCAATTTGCATAACTGATTTGAGGAGAGAAGAGGCAGCTCTGGTCATCTTGTCCTGGCTGCCAGTGCCCCGGAGCCGATGACCACAGGCATCTGGCAGGGAGCAGCAACTCAGGACCTGGACTTCTGGAAGAACTGGAAGTCCTGCAGCTCTCCGCGCACAGAGCGCCCTTGTTTAGCAAGGCTCAGAGAGGGCCCTGCACTTTGCTGCGTGCTCCCCAGCTTGGTTGGACAGCTGTTTTCTCCCAGTCACCCTCCCTAAATCAACAGGCTCCTGTGCCTGCTGCTTTTGTATTTTTCCCAGTAGAACTCAACAGATATCTGTTGCTAAATCCTTTAACTGAATTAAGCTGGAGTTAAACTGCTATCTGGAGTTAAACTGTTATCTGTGTGGTCTGAGCACAGCCTTGTATTTGGCCAGTGCAGAGAATTGGGCTACAGCCACCCACCACATCTCACGAAGACACCGGCTGGTCCTCCTAAGTTAGCAAAGCTGGAAGCTCTGGGAGGTGGTTGGAGGTGTGAGTGCTGCTTCCTAATTCCCTTCCCTCCCATGTTACCAAGCCACAGTGCACACGCTGGGATCTCTAGAGGCAAGGGCAGGCTCGCTGATGGGATCAGGAGATGTTGCGACTCCTGACCGTTCTCAGTACCCTCCCCAAATTGGCCCTGAATGACTGTACCCCTCTAACCATGAATTTCCATGCTGGAAAAGAATAACACCAGGAACTTGACTGACACCAAATGGCAAATCATCCATAAATGATGCTAAGTATTGATATGAGTCAGACTGCAAGTTGCATTAAGTGCATGGTACTTGGTGGGAGATACAAGTTGTAGTGCTGTCCCTCCATGGGTTACCGACACTCTGCTAGGAGGAAGGATGCTCTGTGTAATACAGTGTTGACCTGTAGCAGTTTCCTTCAGTTCCTTGCATTGCTTCTGAGACTATGTTTTGACCTCTGGCAAGTCTTGTCCTCTCAGTAACTCGATTTCCTATTACAAAAGAGAAGTGGCAGGGCTTCCCTAGCACAGATATGTGATGGCAATGCCCTTGAAGAGTGGAGCACTCAGATAGATAGTCTGATGGTGGTAGCCACAGGAGTAATGAAAATTGAGGAATGAATGAAGCACTGACTACCTACTGCCTAAGTAAAGCCAAACGGGGACCCAGTATAATAGTTTATCACTTGTGCAGCAATGCAACATGTTACCTTTCCCCTCCCCTTTCCCAGACAGAGGGGACACGCTTTACACAGTGTCTTCCTGCAGAGACAAGGAAGGGATGGTTATGATATTAACTCACAGGAAAATCATGAAGCTAAATGTTCCGGATGACGGTGTTTTTGATAGAGGACAGTGGCACTTCCAGAAACTCCTTTGGAAGGAGGTGTTCTCTCACCCCACTTACCAAAGAGCTTGGGAGACTCGTTTCAGGCTGGGAGAAATGGCCACAAATAATGAGCCAAGAGACATGATCCAGATTTGGAGCATTAAAAACCTGAAGACCCCCTCTAAGGATGTTAAAAGGCAAGGAGCTAGTGTGGCTGCATTCACTGCTGTGATTACCTGCAAATGAAGGCAGCAGCTCTGACTCATGTGCTTATGGAGGAGAATTATAAAGAGATCCGTATTTCCAATTACTCCCTGGGCTGGAGGGCAGGAGCTGGGAGATAATGGGCAAATCAGATTCAGAGGCGGAGGAAAGCTGTTTCTCTTCTTCTGCATGGCTGCATGAAGCCCGCAAACACGGAATCTGAATTTTCTTATCTCTTACATAGCATCAGCTTAAGAAAATATGGGCATGCCTCCACTGCTGATATTCATACACATGTGCTGTCTTGGCATGCTTTTCGACACCAGGATGAGTCTTAACTCGGGTGTTGATCCATGCCACGCTGCAAACAGGGCTTAAGGTACTTGCTGCTGCTAGGTCAGGGTACACGCTCTGAGCCCTGATCCCAAAAACCTTCCTGAAGCTGCTCAGCTGCTGAGCTGGGGAAACGTTTTATGAATCAAGGCAAATGAAATTTGGTTTCACATAATTTCCTCCCATTTCTCTCCTGCTCGTTGAAAGAGAGGAAATGCTTTTCACATGCCAGCTGGTGACACTGCTTCATTATAAATTGCTCACCAGCCTTTTTTAGGTCATGACTGCAAAATAGACAGACAGCTCTCGGATCATCCAGTCTGTCATCTCTGGGGCATTTGTTGGTGCTTGGGCTTGGCGTTTGGTAAGAGTTGCCTATAGATTTAACTCCTTTGCCTGGAGACAGTCTTGGAAATCTTGGTAACGTCCAAGCAATCCCCACATCATCCTCCTTGGGTACCAGATCAGCTCTGGGAAGAGGATCAGACGGAGACCCATTTCTAATGGGCCACCTTTGAAAGGACCAGGTCACTTGGTCTTGTCTCCCCTGCGCTCTCCCCGCTCCCACTGCAGTGTCTGTGACCCTCCGAAAGCATCACACTCCCCGCAGCCCCGTGTTAAATACCGCAGCACAGAGTGTGTGTGCGAGGTGTCTGCAAAGCTCCCGCCGGGAGGAGGGCTGGGAGCGAGCACTCACTGGTACTTTTCCATCCTCCTCCTCGCAGGCTGCTGGCTGCCTCGGTGGGAGCTGTTTGTAGGGCTGAAGCCAAGAAGTGTCCCGTGACGTGGCCAACCCTCCTTTGCCAGGAACCACCTTTGTGGCAGCAGCAGCAGCAGCGTTTTCTCCAGCCTCATAGTCATCTTTATTTTTGTTTCTCTCTCCCAGCTAGGCAGGGGAGGGAAGGCAGCCAGCAAGCTGGTGGGGATGGAGATGTCAACTGCATGGGGAGAGGCAGGAATTTAGCAGCCCCTGGGCAAACCCAGCACTTCTGAGGGGCTGGCTGCCTTTTGCACACCTTTGTGGATTCCAGCCCCTCTACTGGAGTTTAACTCCTCCAGTGCCAGGCTACCACAGCCGCAGGTAATTGTGGTCTTCTCCCTCTCAAAAGACGTCCACTTCCTTGATGCTTGTGTCACTAGATTTAGAAAGGCGGTGAGTGAAGAAGAAGGTTGGGAAGTTCCCCAAGAGCAGGGACAAGCTCTGCGTCTCATTTCTGAACCTTTCCTGAGTGACCTAGATAGTTTTGGTCTGTGTTTGGGCAGCATCCGCAAGCAATGTGTGTCTTTGGTCGGCAGTGTTTTATAATGGGACTCTTCAGTGCTGTAAAAATAATAGCGGTAAATTACAAATCACCTGTCAAAACAGAATTGAAAAGCAATCCTCAGAAACCACTTCAGCCATGAGACCGGAAGATTTTTAGCCAAGTCCTAAGACCATGGTGACATTATAGGTGGCTGTACCTATGTTTATGAAGATCAGTATAAAATCCTGCATGACAAAGTTGGCAATATCATGTAGTAGACATTTTACAAGGCAATAAGCACTCTGAGGAGGAAAGAGGGAGAGTATTATCTAGCTCTTCAGCTGACTTCAGTGCACCTGTTAATTGCAATTGAGTCACAAGGCTTCGCGCAGCCCAGCTACAGTGCGTGGTGCAAAGCATTGTGTATGGATGGCCACCACTTCAAGGCTTTACCCCTTCAAGGTTCCCTCACTGGCTTGCATGGCTGAGATAGTTTCCAGTCCTTGTGTGAGGACAGAGACTACCTGAGACAAAGAGCTGGACTCTGTGCCCAGCTTCACCCCGATCCTCCGGATTGTCTCGGGCGCATCCTTTACCTCTGCATTTACATGACGAGGCAGGAGAGAGAGCCAGGACCAGGCTGTCACAAGTGAGCCACATTTCCTGGAGAAGAGCAAACAAACCAAAGAACCGATGTCTCCTTTCGCCAGAGCATGCTGACACCAGCTTACGCACACTCCACAAGTGGCAATAAACAAGAGTGACTTTTTTTCCTTGCAGGAAAAAGCAGTCAAAACCAGTCCCGCATTAAAAACCCCACCACAAACAACATGGCACTTTGTATTCTGGCTGGCAGTTGTGATTTGGTGGGGTTTTTAAAAAACACGATGTTCCTTCGAGTGGACAACAGAAAGCCATCTGAGAAAAGCAGAACTCAGCCCAGCTCCACGATCCCCTCGGGCCAGCGTCCCGTGAACCAGCCCGCTCCACTCGCCATATCCTGTGTCTACCTGGGTCACTTCTTCTCCGTCTCCATTTTCCCCCTCTTTGCGGCTCCGAACACTGCGCGGTCTATGGCTCCAGCTGGGGAACAAGCGAGGACCTGTGTGTGCTCTGACTGGAGCCAATTGCTGTGTGTAAAGTGATTGAATACAAAAATTAGAAATGAAAAGGAGGTTGGGGCGAGGTGGCCAAAGCAAACACATGTAGCAAACGCTGGGGGAGAAGAAAAGCTTGTAAGATGCCTAAATTGGGTAGCTCTTGGAGTGTTGTGATGGATGTCAGGGAGAGAAATGTGGTCTGGGTTTGCTCCCGGGGGGCTGTTCTGCCAAACTCACCAGGACAAGGTCTGGTACAGCACGGCGAGTAGCAGGGCTCTTCACTCCAGAGATGTTTTGGAGAGCGAAGCTGGGCTGGAGTGGGATTTATGAGCAGTCCTCAGGGGATGGTTTAGATCTGGGTGGTGCTGTGGGAGCAAAGAGCATTGTGCCCTTCCCGCAGGTTGGTTTATTGCAGGGCCTCCCCTCCCAACTTGCCGTTACTCCCTGTCTCCTAGACAAGAGCTTGCACATCCCCAGCGCAGCCCCTGGCTAATCCCCAGCTTCTTTGTCTCAACCTGCCTGGAGGGGAGATGCCACTTGCGATGGAGTTGATGTGAGCACCCATTCAGCACCCTGCTACCTCCACCACAAACCCTGGCATGGGAACAGGTCCCCAGCGTGTTCTCCTACATGTTTGTAAGGAGCTTTTGAGTCATCCCAGCCAGCCCGTGGATTATTTGTGTGCCGCATCCTTCGTTTACTTGGCATCTACATTCGGTGATTGGCCACCAGAGTCCAGCCCTCTGATTGTATGAGGCATGTTTTCAAAAACAGGACAATAATAATAATAATGTGCTTCTCCTTAGACATTTCCTTCACAGGTAGATCTTTGTGCTACCATGTATACCGTCATCGGATTTGCAAATATTTTTGCAAGCTCCCAATGGCTGGAGGAGTGTTTGTCTACAGCAAACATGACCCTGAATCACAGCAAATGGACCTTGGTGACTTTTGGGGAGGAATAGTTGTCTACTGCACAGCCAGCATAAGTACTTATGCAGAGAGGGACCACTGCTCTAGAGAAAAACTGTTTTCCTCGCGGTGGTCCCTCTCTGCTTTCACACCGGCTCTGTCCAAAAGCCATTACAATTTGGTAGTATTTTTGGTCGCGTGAGTTGGGGAATCCCAGTTTTGATCCCTATGATAGCGTGCTTAAAACCCCAGCAGCTTTGGGCTTTGGCATTGCTTGGCTTGGTGATTCGGCAAAAGGATCAGGTCACCCTATGTGCTCCAGAGTTTTCCATGCGCTTCTACCACCAGGTTCAGCTTACCTTTGAGCATATTGATCAGTGGGAAGTTTCTGTCCCAGTTCTGCCCAGACTGTACCTGCACTGATGAGCAGAGGCTATCGAATCCATGTTTATCAATCCAGCTCTTCCGTTGGAGCTAAAAGTGTCTTCAGCAACTTGATATAAAGTACAGAGATTTCAAATTTCCTCTGAAAATCAGCTTCATAGTAATTATGGAGCCACTGGAAGTGTGTTCATACAAGCCTATAGGTGACTGGAAGTGAGGTGTGAAATGGTTGTGAAATGCAAATCAGCCACTCTCCAGTGGCTCTCCAGTGACTAAGTGGAGCCACACTGGTTTCTCCCAGCTGCTGATCTGATCGCTAGGACACGTTTATTGTATTATAGAAAGTAAGGAATTCAGCTTCCAACAAGAAAAAAAAAAACAAAGAAATTGTATGCTCAAATCTGATGTTGTTCTGCATCGATGAGTTGAGGAAAATGGATCTGGTGCTGGCTTGGGCTTATTTTAGGAAGAAGGTGATATCTCTTCGAATTATAGTGAGAAACATGTACCCTCCTGTGCAAATATCCATCAGGTAAAATAATGTGGACTCCAGCATCACTTGGGAAGAAATGAAATTGTTAGAATAAAAGATCAGCACGGGATTCAAGCCTTTCCTTGAAAGTAAACATGCTGGCTCCCCTGGGGAATTTCTTTAGCAGATGGAAATCCTTATCCTTAAAGATAAAGATCGTGTCTCCAAAAGAGGGCAAAATACCTTTTTTTGTTTGTTTTTAGCTTTCAACCTTATTACCTGAAGATACTATTTCTTTACTTGTGGCTTGCTCCTTTTTCACTGTACTCCTGGCTCAGCTTATCTATATCTATATAGACAGAGGGAATATATCTAATCAAAGACAGTGATGAGATTAAGCAGAAAGGATGTTATTTTTGGTTAAGATTTGATAGGCATAACAATAAAATCCGGGATGGCAGTAGGAATGACTAGTACTGAGCTTTCCACAAGCTCTGAGAGGAAGCTGCCCCTTCCTCCCAGCCCCGGCTGCTGCTGTGGGGCTCTCAGGTATTCCTGGAAATACCCGCAACTTTGGAAATCTACAGCACAGCAAACAGCTATTTACATTTCAGTTTCACAATTTAGGAAAAAGAGAAAAAGAAAAGACAATTTTACTGTTGGCATATTCCGCCCCCCCCCCCCTTACAAGCCACAATTTTACTGTTGGCCAATTCCCCCCCCCCCCCCCTTAACATGCATGTGGTTTGTCGCATGGTAAGACATTTAGATGGTTACATGTCCAGCCGACAGCAGGCAGGGAGCGTTTTGCTGATGCCCACAGCACCTGCCATTCAAAACTGCCGGTGAATATATGTTTTCCCATCTAATCACTGAAGGAAGCAAAGACCTCTTTGACCCACTATAGGGAAACCCACATTCGTGTTTATTTTCCATTTTGCACTTCTTGATAGCGAACCAGGTGCAAATGTGTTTCAGGAGCAGAAACCAAGGGCCGTCTATGTTGTTTTAGTGTTTTCTCAGAAGTGGGGTCATGGGAAGAAGGTGCCACTTCCCCAAGCTTATCTGGATATACAGAATTCAGCCGGAGTTTACACCGGCTGCAGCTCTGCTGCCTGATTGCTGCTATGGTCTCTATTGCAACAATTAGCATCAAAAGAAGAAAGGAGAAGAAAGAAAAGCCCAGGGGAACATAGTCTAAGTGTAAGAAGTGAAAATGTTAATGCAGGCCAAGAAAGATTTTTCTCCCGCTGAAAATCTGTTGTGCTCACTCTGGAGCAAGGAGCTGGCAGAGGGGCTGGAGCCGCGTCCGCATTGGCGAGCATCCCTGAATGGCCCTTTTCAGCCTGCAGTTTGTGAAGAAGAGTGGGAAGGAGCCAAAACCAGGGCGGAGGAACATATAAATACTATGTGTAAGCAATGATGTTTTTTATTTGGAAGCAGACCCATATAGTTAAGACTCACCTTGGATAACTCGCAGCGGGGGTGGGAGAGCTCCTCCCATCTCCACTCCACCCACTAGCAAAAAGTGAGTTTTAGGAGATTTTGGGTATTTGCTGGGCTTTGGGAACTGCCTGTACAACTCAAAAACCCTGCCAGCAGCTCCCAGTGCTCCCAGGTGCTGGGTTGGGTTTTGCCATGTCTAGGTGTGACAAACACACGGGTGAAGCTTCCAGGGAGTATTAATGAAATATATGATGTGGGACTCACATGGAAGGTACTAAGAGCATCCAGCCAGGGAGCTGACACTCTATCACAGAAATACTGTCGTGCTGAGTGTGGCTTTGCTGCGAGTCCCTGTTGGGGACCTGCTCTAGTCTTCCAAGGGGGACATCTTAATCTGATGTCGCATGCAGAGAATATGACTTGGGTAGACAGAAAGAAAAAAGGATGGACCTTCAACCCCTACTGCACCTCTGGCTATTCTCTAGCCATTTCTTCCCAGAAAAATTAAGAGTAGAGTGCTTATATAGAAAAGATTCTGATTTATGTATTTATGCAGGATTTTCATGCTCAAGCTAAGTGCTCCACAGAAAGTTACAGGGAAGTGTGCGGGAACAGGGCAAACCCAGTAAGTGTCCTGTGCTCAGCTGTAGCTGCCTCATAACAGTGGCATTGTGTGGTGGAGGAGCTGTGAAAGCCAGCTGCCATGTTTCCCTGCCGCCTCCCAGCCCCAAAATCCCACACAGCTTCGCAGTGTGCGGTTGCATGGAACTGTGCAGCTGTCCTACACTGCAGGGTAGGACAGGAAGGGAATGGGAGAAGCCAGCAGAGCAGGCATATTCACAAGAATTAGTTTTTTTTTAATTTCCCTGTGGAAAGGTCCATTCTTAATTCATTGGGGACGACAGGCATAATTTTAAAAAAAAGCCTTGGAAGGCCAAGAATAGAAGAGACTTTTTTCTCGTGAAGTCAATACTTTGGGCTTGTCTTCCCGTGACAAATACCCAAAGCTGGTGAAGGCAAATGAAAGATTTTGTTTGTTTCTGAATTTTCTCCTTTGGACCAAAGGCCATGTCTCAGTGTGCTGCAGGAGGATGTCTGCAGCAGGGCGGCGTGGGTGGCTGTCCCTGGGCTCGGTGGAGACTGATTCCTTCAGCAAGGCAAAAGGGGGAAAAGAAGGGGAAAAACATCGGAGTGGGCTCGTATTATGCACTAGCAGATGGAGGAAAAGGAATAAACAGAAGCTGTTTGCTTTCCCTCGCTAGGAGAGAGTAGCTGGGCAGGCAGGAAGGAGGGGACGGGAGGGGACAGGCAGGAAGGCTGGCAGATGGTCAGTCTCGTGGAGGGGAGCGGGTGGCTGGGGGGGCTGTGTCAGGCACAGGATGGAATTCCCGGTTTGCTCAGGAAGTCTGCGGTGTGTCCTCTTCCCGTCTTCCTGCACTTAAGTGACACGTCCTGTTGACGGTGCCAGCAGCTAAGGGATTTCACTTATCCTCCTGAAGCTGCTCCTCACCTCACGGGGGACAGAGGTCCTGAGAGGGGGAGGCAGAGCACTGGCATTTCTTGCTACAGAAGAGGGAGAAAGAGCTCTGGTCACTGGGAGAAGTATTGCTGGGTCCTGCTGTCTCACTCACACACTGGTTCCAAACTCTGACCTCAACTACCCCATTAAAGAAATCCCTTCCTCCCTCCAAAAGCACCATGTAGTTTTATGGAAGCTGTGTTGCTCCTCTCCTGCTTTCCCATCCGCTGAGGACCATAGGTCTTCCAGAAGATGATGACTTGCTCTGCTCCTCCATCCCCTACTTTGAGAAGGCCTTTGTCCTCCCCCAGTTCTCAGTCCTGTCCCTCGCTGCCCCAGCACATCCATGATGGACCTGCTGGCAGGAGACCACCCCACCTGCTCCTGAGATGGGCAGCTGAACTTGCACAGCAAGGAAATCAGATGACCTCTCATCAAAACAAACTTTGAGAGCTGCACTCAGAGTAAAACCATTCACTTGCATCTTCTTCTGCCCCATCGCCCTCTTGTGTGATCGCTTGGGCTGGTTAACAGGGGTTTCCTCGCCCAGGACAGCAGGACAGTGCCAGCAGGCAGTGGGAGGATCAAGTGTTTTCCTTTGGCTTTTCTCAGTGGATGTTACTGCTGTAAAGCTGCTTCACCAGAGTTGGCGGGTTTGGATCTTCCCGCCATTAACACCTATGCAAAAAACATTAGTGTGTCACAGAGGGAAATACTGACTCCTGGAGCCCAGCGGATGGAGCGGGGATAAAAGCTATAGAAACATCTGTACTGGCATGGAGTCTTACTAGTAAAAACACTTTAATCCAGTAGTACCCACATTTCCCTTAAGCGTTTCAGAAGGACAGGGACAATTGCATACTGGGATCTGTAGTTCCTTTGAGCTGCAAATGTTCAAACTGCAGGGAGAGAAACCTGTGGAGTTTCATCTGAAGAACTGTCTCCCCATGATGCTGTAATTATGAGATAGGAACATGTTTAATTCACCACATACTGAATGGTTGCAGCATTTTCTCCCCTTGAAAATAGAAGAAAAATCCTGGGCTTTCCTTGCCCTCTCCGTCCCCCTTGCCTTTGCCTTGGGAAGATGCTGTGCCACCCTACGTCACCACCTGAGAACCTCCCAGTGCAGGAACATCCCTGGTTCAGGTTCCTTCTGTGTGTCCCATGCTCCCGGCTGCGGGGGGTGGATCACGGAGCACCCTGGTGCTCCGGCAGTCCCGGCAGTGGCATGGTGGATCCCACAGCTGGATGCAAGCGGGAGCAGCCCAGAGCCAGCAGCAGACTCTTACTAATCCCCAGGCATGGCTGGGGCACGCAACGGAGAGCAACATGCCCCACTAGGTTACGCAGGCAGGTCCAGGGCTGTTACCCACTTAAGTATTCCATGTCGGGCTGGTCAGATCACCTCAGTGTGAAAATTATTCAGGAGGTTTTATAGCATTTTTCAAATAAACATGCAGCGCAGACTATTTTCATTACTTTCCCAGCCTCCTGTAAAATTTGTCAACAGAGTGCTTGGGGAACAAATTAACCGTGTGTGGCTGGGGTGGAGAGCTCTGCAACGAGAAGGTCTTCTGCCCCTCACCGCCAGCAGAGCTGCTGGATGTATGGAGTCCCTCTGCCCTTTTGTCAAAGCAGGAGCCAAGAGGAGGACTGACTTTGAGAAATGCTCTAGGGCAGGCATTAACAGCCTCCATGAGCCCTCGGCCAGCTGCCTATGTTAAAATATATCAATATCAGTGAGGCTAAGAGGGCTAGATGCCTCCACGGGTAATGGGAATCAGACAACCCTTCCCATGGGGAACTCCCCTGGGATGGAGGTGAAACCATCCCAGGAAGAATCTTCAGTCCTGTCACCTCCTCCCAGCCTTCAAAGAGAGCATTTCATCTCGGTGTGTGTCCCGCCAAACGCGCGGTTGAGCGGCTGGGTTTATGGAGGGTGAAATCATTAACACGCCGGGAGCATGAATGCCCCGCTTCAGCCGGGCGGGCTCGGCAGGGCCGAGGTGCAAGTGAGCCAGCTGAGACCTGAAAGGGCTCAAACATCCCCCAGCACATCAGGGCAGCTCTTGTTCAAATGAGACTTTTAAAAACATTTTACATAATGTTGAAAAACACCCGTTAATTAGCAACGCCTATTTCTCTTTGTCCCTTAGGTGACAGAGACGCAGTCTCAGGCTCTTCCCTTTCATTTCTCCCCGTTTCCTTTCCCAAGAACCCTTTCTTTTTTGATGTGCTTTCATTGTTGCCAAAATCACCAACAGCATTTCTCTACAGGGGGTAAATGTGGGAATAAACGCTTGTGTAGTGGCTGCCGTCCCTGGCATGTCGGGAGATGATCCAGAAGCCTGCTTGGTGCACTGGGACCTGTGCTAATCTCACTAGCTGCCTTTGCAGTCAGCCGAAAGGCTGGTCCCCGACTCCTCCACCGCACAGCTCCCAGGATCCGCAGGTCTAAGGCAGTGACAGCGACGGCAGAAGAGTTCGATCCCACAGCCGTTTGCAGCTGGGATCAGATCCCCGCTCCATCCCTTTTCACACCAGCCAGCAGAATCACCCCAGAGCCATAGACCCTCAGGCTCTCCTTTAGCTGGAAAGTTTTGTTTTGTTTTTCATCAAACGAAACCGCGTTTCTAAAGATGTTAGTCCTCAGCGAGAGCCTCAGAAGAGCTGTAGCAGGAACAAGGCAGACTGAAAAGAGAATGGCTCTCAAAAGCTCTTCTGTCGCATATATACTTGTTTTCGCTGCTCTGAGTCAGCATTTGGTGTTACACTTTTGCTTTTCCCAGCCCAGCTAGGAGAGTGCAAGAACTGGAGTTCCCAAGTATTTAGTAACTAATGTGACTAAATAGAATAAAAACAGTGATTCATGCACTTATTTGTGAGCTTGAGCCCTCTGTTTGAATTGCTGCTATTTATGGGTGGTGGAACGTTGTTTTTGGGTGAAACTATCTGCAAACCTCCATATTCTTTAAGCCTTACTGTTCATCTGTTCATACGTCCTTAACATACAGGTGCTATTTTTTGTCATTGCTCCTTTAAACTGATTTCCTGTTCTCCATTCAGAAAGGAAAAACCAAAACCAACAACCAACACCCTCAAGAACAAAACCAAACCCAAACTAAAATCAAAACTTGCTGCAGTTCAGCTCCTGAATGGCACAGTGTAAGGAGCAAACTGGAAATAGCCATCAGCTACTTCTTATCCTAAAAATCACTGAAGAGAGGTTCATTTGTGGGTGCTTTGGAGTAGCAAAAGTTCTAAAAGAAGTTGGGGTCACTCCACTAGCAAAGTGAAGAAAAGGCCGTGCCCTGACAAATAACAACTAAGAGGAGACAGCTGCTCCTGTGGGAATTCCCAGCAAATCAGTCTCCAAACTTTTCCAATAGTGAGATACTCCAGTAACTAAATCTGGTGTTTCCCTTGCGACTGACATCTTTTCCTTCTCCATAAGCACCTAACCCCCACCTCTGGTGTAACCCAGCCATCACACTTTTTGGGTTACCCAGGTTTAAAAAAACAGAAATATTGAACCGTGGCAACTTCAAATGTTTTTTCCATTAAAGCTGCTTGGCGCAGTGATTTCCCTTCTGTCTCACCCTTGGGAGCGCTGCCTTACACTTTATCCACATTTAGGTTCAGGACGTAGAGATGTCTGAGCCCAAGTGGTTTGGGAGTAAACAGGGCTAATAGAAATACCTCTGGACAATGCCTCTATATTTAAAAAGTAACTACATATACTATATGTGTACAGACTATTAATGGGGTCTTTGGCCACACAAATGAATTCAGTCACCGAGCTTGAGAGCACATTAGGTTATTAGTCATCTCCTTGACATCTCTGAGACGAATCCCGCTAGGAAGGGCTGTATGGGAGCTACAGCTTGTGTCAAAGAGGGCACAGACCTTCGCCAGATTAACCACAAATCCACTGGGATGGGTGGCTTAGACACAGACCTGTTAAGGAAGAGCAGATTTGTTCTGACTTCTTCTAACGTCACCAAATTATTCTTGTCATCAGTTGACATGGATGCTACAGTCTGGGTGGGAAAAAAATATCAGATTTATTGAATCCTTTTGTCTCCTTTGATTTTACAGTTGTGCTTTTGTTCCTGTCTCTCTCATTGGTATTTCCTTGGCAGGTCATGAGGGATTTCTTTTTTTGAATGATGGAGCTCATTTTGCGCCAAAAGAGAAAGGAGAGAAAACCATTCTCCAAAGCTCAGGAAATGTGACATCACCCAAAATGCAGACCCAGCTTTTTGGTGGCCAGGTGGTAAAATGAAATATTCTCAGCCGTCTCAGCATCTCCACTGCAAGAAAATTAGAAGCAGAAACTTGGGATGACAGCCCTTGGCAGCTCTATTCAACTTCGGTTTGGGACGCTAAAAATGCCAGCTTGGTAAGGCTGCTAGAGAGAATAATAAAAAGGCCTAAATTTTGCCAGAATTGTGGATTTTGCTTCACTGCTGAGCAGAAGCTGTGAGTGGTGACTCACACGTCGCTTGACACAGTTTGGCACTTCTGGTAGATCATCGGCCTGGGGAATCACAGAGCTGCCGTTATCCCAGCCAGCCCACCGCCTCATCTCGGCAGCTCTGGCACGGGCACGGCAGTGCTCACACGCAGAGGGGCAGGGGAAGCTGGCAGAAAAATGGGCATTTTACTCCGCATCCAGACAGGCTGCAGAGCATGAGAGCTAACAACATCTAACAGCGAGGGCCACGGTTAGGCTAATTTTTGGAAGAGCATGTTTCCGTTTCAGCGGCGGGCACCAGCACTGGGTTTTTGATAGAGCTTAACAGTTTGGGAAAGCAAAATGTGGCCAGAAGTCTTGCAGTGGGACAGCCGGCTGCTAGAGTTTTGGAATTCAGAGCTTTGTCTCCAAAAGTTATGTCTCTCCTCATTGATAGGAAGAACAATTTCTGCTACTGCAGGATTTGCCAGTTGACATTTTATGGCCTAGGTGTATGCAGGGAGGTCTTGAAAAGCCACTAGTTCTCGTCTTAAAACCTTTGCCTCTGTGCATTTCTCATGTCTTCATGCTTTGATCAGCTTGACACAAGCTCTTTATCTCGGGAATGGGTTTGACTGTTTTATACTGTTGTTTGCTACCTGCCATGTGCAGAACAGGCAGGCGGCTTCCCAGGCTGATGTGTGACAGCAGAGAGTCCTGCAGTCTGAAATTTGTTCTAGATAGGCTCCAAAGGCTGCCCAAGTAACACCACATACCTGGACCTTCACAACAAGGACAGCACAGATGGCCAAACACAGCAGTCATACATCCTATATACATGGTGTAATTCTGTCATAACCTCTGGGTATTATGAACCCATCTCCTGGGAGCCATTCCCAGGGGACATTTCAGCTGCAATATTTGAAAGAGTCTTCATTACCTCCTAGCAGAGATATTAATATATCACCTCCCAGCACAACAAGGGCAACCTTAAGCTGGGACCCCAAACCATCACAGAAACAAGAAATGAACCGTATATGCCTTAAGTGGGCTGAAGTCACCCAACCTGTTCTTGATGCTGCATGCCATCTGGAAAGAGGGCGGGATGGACTCAAGCAGCCCTGGCTGCAGTATCATAACCAACCCCATGCAGCACAGCAAACGTGCCATAGATCCCCTATAGCATCACACCTGTACAGCAGAGTAAATGGTCTTTCTCTTTGCAGCATCACAGAAGGAGAATATCAAAAGCCAGGTGTGTGGCCAGAGCAGGGCAGCTGGATCAGCCGCTAATGCTAAAGACTCCTTTCAACTCATGGTTGGATGCAAGCGGAGAAAGTGTCTCAAGGCCGTTCAGAGCTCGCTGGGTACTGGACTCTGCCAAGCTGTGGCAGTGTGTAGTCCTGCAGGCTAGTGTACCTGCTGCAGGACTAAGCCACACTGCAAACGGCTCATCTCGATCTCTGTGGCTGCTTTTTGACATAGGGCTGGCTTGGTCATTGCTACACTGCACCCTGTTGGGCTGTTTTGCTGTGTCCTGTGAATCTGCCTGCATGTGGAATTAAAGGGAAGGTGGAAGGAGCAGCCCCTGGTCCTCGTCGGTGAGCTTCACCCCATGGTTATCCTGTGGTCACAACTACTAGATCCTGCTGGTGCTGTCATGGCTGTTTGGTAGAGATGCCAGAGATGTTAGACATGGGGAACAGACATCTCCTCTGTCCTGCCCAGGCACGGCCCCTCAGCTATTCTAGTCTTTTTTGATTATTTTTACTTGATCTGCAGAGTTGGATGTATTTCTACGTTTTTTTGCCAGGTGTATCTGTGATGGCTTTCTTTAGAACAAACCTGGGGGTGACTGTTTCTGTTTATTTTTAGAGGAGAGCCTATATGGAAATGTTCTTCTCCTCCTCCATCCCAGGGCCAGGTTCAGCGATGGAGGAAGGTGTTGAGAAAGGCAAAGAGAGCGAGAAAATAAAAAGCCTGGCCCTTAGCTCCCACACATGCGAGGAGACCCGAGAACCAGGTAGAGCTTTCTCGTATTGAGTCCTTAAAAGCTTCATTGTGATGTCTTTGCAAGAACATATTTATTTTGTTTCCTGAGCCGTATGAGCAGGGCATTGTATCTGCTGGATTAAGGCAGCTCTGTGCTGCTCGGAGAACTATGAAATCCCTCCTCTGTCAGGCTGATGTGAAAGGATCCCATTCATCTGGGCACTCCCGCCCGGTGGGGTCTGCTTAGCATTCATCCCAAAGTGCGACAGAGCTCCTACTGCTGTCTCTGGCTCACGCCGCTCCTTCCCTCCTCTCCCACATCCCCGCTGCCCCACATGTGCCGGGAGCCAAGAAAAGAGAATAGGGAACCTTTGCTCCGCGGCTGCTCACGGGCTGCTTTTCACGCATTGGTATGCAGCGGGCATTTGCCCCAGTACCCTACTTCAACGCCAGTAAATGCTCCTGGCCCCGCTACGTGCCAGCGACGTGCGGCGCAGCAGATCCAAGGGATGGGGGCACTGTGGGAGGGCAGCCACCGGTGACGACATGTGAATCAGCAGCATCCACACCACGGCAGTCGGGGCACTGACCCAAACGAGCGGTGCGGGCTGGGGGGGACGGGAGGAAAGGGTGCGTGTGAGCGTGAGTGTGTGTGAGTGGGCCCGCGCACGCATGGAGGTCAACATGTGAAGGGGGACGTGATGCATGGGAGCTGGGAGAGACAGGAGGGGATGTAAATCAGCGAAGTGGCTTGGTGTTGCAGATGTGTGGGAGAGATGAAGGGCTTGGCCAGTTTCCGCTTGCTTCTCCTATGTTTGCTTTAATGGTGACCGGCCGTTGGGTTTTGTTCATAGTTCGGATTCCTGATACTAAGCCAGATACTATTTATTTGCTCTAATTTTTCTTTTCTAACATCTGACTAGGGTCTGACCTCTTTTTTTTTTTTTGGCAACTACTGGTAAGAGACACTGTTGGGGGGAAATTGTGAGGCCAGCTCTTGAGAATTAAACATTGTCCAAGCCAGACACTAAACAATATTTCCTTCCTTGCTTAGACCTTGTCCAGATGAGATCGGACCTGTGCCTAAGCATCTGCGCTCAACAAAGCTCCCAAATCCCTTGTACCTGAGAGATAAGGATGGCCCTGAATCAGCCCAGCCCATGCAGTATGTGGGACTGAAAAAGCAGCCATTGCTCAGAGTTTTTTCTCTGAGGATGGTCATTTCTGCGTGCACATGAATTTACAGCCTTGTCAATTGAAACCTAGTATTGAGAAATGGGTTGGTCAGCTTGGACTGGGCTTCAGGCAAGCTCTGCTCTTGCAGGTCAGCAGTGACAGAAGGAGTTGGAGGCACAGATTACAGTCAGGGGCCAGCGTCTCATCCTCCTGGGCCCCTCTGCAACCTCCCAGGTCCTGGATGGGACCAGATGGCATATACAGGATCCTCTGATGGGTTGTTCTGTCTGTATGTGTGGCCCTCGCAGCAGAAGGAAGTATCCAAAGTCTCCTTGGGAAACGAAGAGCGTAGCGACAGCAGAGGAAGGCAGCCAAACCTCACAGTGTGTGGCCACATTGGACCTCAGCTTTGCCCATCAATAACACCATTTATTGTTTTTAGAGGGAAAAATATACGTTTGTGAAAACAAGATTTCCCAAGCTGACTGCTTCTTCGGCGAGAGGGAGAAAGGGGTCTCTGGCTGCTTTGCTGCCTTCTGGGCCCCCCCGGAGGCATCGCATTTCACTCGAGTTGTCATTTCTGGTTACACTTCCAGCCCTTTCTATTAACGGTAGGCAAGAAACAAGCGCCCCTTTCTTCCCACCATGGGACTTGCAGAGGCGTGCGGGGGGAAGCCAGTCCCCAAAGAAAGGACTACTGAGGAGGGACAATCCCATTGCACCCTCCTGGTGATGGCTTGGCCACATCCTGCACAGGCGAGAGCACGCCTGCGAGCCCGGTAGCAATTGAAACTCCATCTCGATAGCTGAGCGCTGACCTCACTGGAGACATGACGTAATCACAGAGCTCGTGAGAGAAAGCCCTGGGGACCGGCGGCTTAAAACACTGCTGCCTTATGCCTGGAACAACACTTCCAGTCTTCGAGCCTTAAGAAGCTCTGGTCTGTTGGCAGGACTCTGCTCGGGGCTCGCCGGAGGCTGTGGGACTCAGGGAAGCTGAGTGACGGCTCCGGTGGGAGCCCCAGGCTCCACCGATGCCTCCGGGGACCTCTCCCAAGTGTCACTCCGAAGCAGCGAGCAGGCAGTGCTCTCTGCTAAGGGGCCCCTGCTGTCAAGGTCTTTGCCATTTGCAGTGGTACTTTTTACCGGACCAGCTGTTGAACGCAGCAGAAGCAATATCTGCCATTTCCACATGGCAGAGGGCAACTGGGACATTCTGTCCCTCTCCCATGGGTCTGCTTTGCTCCCCTATCCATCGCAGCTCCCCCTGCGGTCAATGGAGTCACATCCAAGCAACCAAGAGCAACCCGTGGGTGTTTGAGCACGTGCTTTATACACTGACAAGTGACTTCAGCATCCCACTGCTGGCTGTCACTGTGTCATCCAGGGTCAGCACACGACCGCTGAGCACGGTGCCACCAGCTCCCTTGCACCCATTCACTCAGACCCTCATCACGCTGGTTTTTGGTGGCACTCCCTGGGTTCATACTAGTGGGAGTAGGCTCACTGGCAGGCATGTCCAGCCCTCTGGGAAGGAGAATTTAGCTGCAGATACAAAGAGGGTGAATTTTTTTTTGGAGGGAGTGGGAGCAGATAAAATCTGTACATCCAAGAAGACTCCTTCAAGAAAGAAAAGGTCTTCATCACGTTATAGGAAACAGCAGTCTCATGACAGCTCGTTTCATGTGGCGTTTGCTAAATAGAAGCCAGCTCTCTCTAAGAATGGGTTTTCCTGAGAAGTTGCTACACTAATGTATGCAATCTGCCTGTGGAAGGGGTGTTACGCAGCCTCTTGGGGCCTCATCCAGCAGGGTTGTGAATCTGTCACAGTTCCCTGGGGCTCAGCCGGGCTCATCAGCTCCAGAAGGAAAGGTTCAGGCTTCTGCACGCTCTGCGTATCAGCCAGGACGTGCTGGCCAAGCCTTCACACACGTATGGCGGGGAGCTAAGCATGCAAACCACACTAGCTATATTTCCTGAGTGTAATTTGTGCCTAAAATGCCAGCAACCCTGCTTCTAAACACTGCCAGGCTCCTGTTCCTCCGGCCGCACACATGTGATCCAGCTAGAAAAGAGGATTTATCAGTACCAGGTGCAGAAGCCGTGCTCAGTCCAGCAGGACCAGCTCAGAGCTGAAGGTCCTGATGTGGTCCTAGTTTTTATGTTTGGATCTTTGGGCTGCAGGCTGGGAGGATCAAAGAGAGTTTCTAGAGCACAGGCTTATGGGTCTGTTAGCCAGCTCCAGATCTATTGAACGATCAACTGCTTTAGCTGGCAGGGGTGAGCCCCAGCAGGGAACACCCTGTCCGGGGCTGACCATCCAGCCAGGATCAGGTGCGATGCAAATGCTGACTGGCATTTGGAGGAGCAGACTCCAGCGGAGTTTCTTTAGTCATTATATGATTCACACATTGGCAAGTGTGAATCCAGCCTGCCTTGTGTGATCTGAGGCGGTCTGTTGTCCCTTGTCATCACAAGAAGGCTGGGCTGGGAGACAGACCAGCTCAGAAGGGGACTTAGAGACAGAAAGTCTTTGATGAGAAAAAAGAAGAGTCCAAATGACTCTTTTCTCAGTAATTTTTGCTAATTATAAAGCCATTGACTGCTATTCCCAAAACCTCCCTGCGTGAGGGAGCTTAATCACTGATGACAATTTTTTGGCATTTTCAGAGTTGTCACTGACAGGAACACGCACCAGACACCTCCACCCAATGGCAACATCTGCCTTGACAAAATGAAGCCTCCACGTTATTCTCAGCTCCATCACTCGCTCTGTCAAATTCTCTACGTTTGCCCCACTAGCCACACCACGATGGCGTGCTCTGGTACTTAAAACAATACAAACATCGTCTCCTTTCAAAAGCCACTTGGGGGGCTGCAGTGTCCAAGAGAGGAGCAAACAAGAGCCCATTTGTGAGCTGCGTTAGACTGGTTGGAGATTTGGATTTATAAACTTCTCATTTTTGTTCATGGAGCCTCCTGAACACTTTGACACTACTGGTTTGGATGTGGAGACTCTGCAGGCAACTTTCAGCTCCAAGATAAAACCAGGCAAGAAACAGTAATGTCAACAGGGAAAAAGAAGGAACCGCTTGCCCAGGGGCTGGGCCACGGGAACCCGGGGCGAGCTGTGCTTCATCTAGCCAGACCTAGGCCCGGTTTAAAGCTTCACCTAAGCGTCACAACCAGCCAGCCCTTCCAGCCAGACGTGAGAGCAGTCTCAGCCGTGAGCCAAGACTCCTGCGCTGAAGATCTAAAGGCGCTGGCTAAGCCCCTTCCCTCTCCAGACATAATCCTAATTGCCGATGCTTGGCAGCCACTCCGTCGTGAGCAATAAGGGAAATTCATATTTTGTGTTTTAAATGTGTTTATTAGCCAAGAAGTTATCACCTGAAAGTGGACGCTAGGGCATGTCCAGAAACCTCTTTCTCTAAGGTTCCTACCAACAATGTAGGTACTGTAACGTCTCATGGCAGCTTGGTACCAGCTTCACGGCTGCTAAAGCTGTGCAGAAGTCTAACGAAATCCAAGGGTCTTTTTTAATATCACAGAGTAACTTTTCGAATGACTAACTCAGAAGTAAAGTTTTTTGAGAAGCTTTACGGTCACTGGAGGAAATTTGTGAGTTGCAATGTGTGGCTATTTGATGATGGAGAGCATGTAAAATGATCTCTTGGGACGAAGCTGGCACGCCTGCTCTCTTTATGCTTGTGACCTGGTGCAAATTCACGCTCTGGTCTTGCAGTGTGAATATCCCACTCATCTGACTTCTCCACACCCCCAGTTAATTACTACTCTGCGTTTCCTTAAAGAACCCCAGGTGCAAACATACAGATTAGAGGCGGTTACAGGAATAGGTTAGTTGGCTTGCAGAGCTAAAAGGTTATTGTTGTTTCCACGGAGGTTTTATACAGTGTGCGTGTGTGTGTGCATATATATATTTATATTTCAATTATATTTATGTTATTATTTCAATTACAACCATCCATCTCTTCATAATGCCCGATTTCATTCTGCACCGGATTAAGCCCTGGTTGAATGCCAGCTCTGAATTGGCATGAATGAGTCCTCACAGCATGGGGAACCTTTCATCATGAAGGTCTTGAAATAAATGTCACCACCGCTCTCATCTCTTTCTCTGAAACCCTCTTTTGCCCCATCCCTCCTTCCTGCTCACTGAGGACACTATGGCAGTGTATTGACTTGTGAAGAAAGAGACTCTTCTTAGGTATCATACGTGCCCTTCAGTTGGAGGGAGCTTGGGAGCCATGGACAGTTTGTGTTTGACTGTCCCTTGAGGTGCTGTGACAAGGGTCTTGTCTTCACTGCCCAAATAAAAGTAACTGAAATCCATTATGCTCTTCAGCTCAGATGCAGAAGTGAAGAGGAGGCATTATGGTTTTCCTGCAAGGCAAATTTACCTGAGCCAACCCTTGGCACCATTCACATGTCCTGCTTGCCCTGGGGTAAACACATGCCTTTATTGTTAGAAAAGGCAAGATCAGTGACTGCCAGGATCATCCCTGACCCATCGCACCGTGCAACCAGAGTGAAGACTCAATGAAATATCTATTAAATTTAAAAATGCAGACAGGCTTCAGTTTGGCCAACTGCAACCTGTTGAGGAATCTTAAATACTGTATGTGAAATCATTAGATCAGACCATTTTTGAGATACAGCACAAGAGTTTGGAAGGAATTATCTCTCAGCTTTCCTTGTGGCCTCTACTGTCAGCACTGCTTTGCAGATATAGTCAGATTTCGTATGTGTCCAAAAATGTCACTACAGCCTGCTCACAAGAGTCGTAAAGCTGAACGTTGTTTCTGGGGATGGCTGAGTTGGGATGGGGATGCCAACCTGGCTGAAGGGAGACGTCGTGGGATTTTCTGAATCGGAAGGAGAAGGAGTCCTGGGCTGTCCTGCCCACGAGACTGAGGAGAAGCACTGTGCGTGTGTACGGAGAGAGGCGAGGAGAAGGGAGCTGAAGAGGGAGATAAGGGTCGGAGAGTTTGTTGCACGTTCCTGTCCCAGCTGAGCTGGAAACTCTCCCTTCTTTTCAAAACATCTGGCTCGTACATCTACAGTCCTGCCATACGGGAACGCAAGAGTCGCTACATGCAACTCTCCCATCTCCAACCTTGTATATATAAGCGATGTAAGATCTAGGAGTCATAAACACCTCCACAGCCCTTTGGGAGGCTTTTAGCTAACACAGGAGGATCTTGTGGGGGGCAGAGGTTGAGGGTGTCATAGCCTAATGCTTTGCCATCTCGTTTTGGGGCATTTTGTATTCTAGACTAATACTTAGGAGCAAGGGACACATCATCTCTCAAACGCCAGGATGCCCAAAATGAGGAGGGTGTGAATCATCATGTGGAAAGCCACATCTGAACAATAGTCAAATTCCTGAGCATTCATATCTTTGGAGCTTTCAGATGCATCCGTGCCAGGAGGAAGAGGTATGGTTCAAAACGAGACAGTTTGAAGTCTGTTTTCTAAGGGTCTAGAAAAAATTTTACAGTTTCAGTCATTCTCACATACTGCAATTATTGCCTTAGTAAATATATCAACACGGAAGCATAAACTCCTTTAAAGCTAAGGAAATACCCCAAACACCAACAAATGGAAGAGCTGCTGTGAGCTCTGGTGGAATAAATCCCAGGCTCCTGCGGGCTTGGATGATTCAGACTTTGCATTCTCATGGTTTATGATTCCACCAGATTTCCTTGATGCAATTATTTTCTTGCGACTCTGCAGTCTACAAATTCTAAATATAACCTTGCACATAAAATAATACCCTCATTCCTGAAGCAGTTACTTGCCTAAAATGCTGCCAAACATACGCTTTTTATATTACATTAGTCATGAGCTGTGGCTGACAACAAGTTCCTCTTCGGAGATCCCTCCCAGAAATCTTGTGGAAAAGTCCTTTCTTTTTTTTTTTTTAATAATTCCAGACTAGCTGAGCGAATCAGGCAGGAAAACGTTAACATTTTCCAGAAGTGGCTGATGTCTCATGCACCCTTTAACAGTTGCTGCTGGTCCTTTAACAGATGTGTGGGAGGGATGCAAGTGACTGAACTGGGAAGTGGTGTCATTGCTCAACACCAATAAATACACGAGGCCAGGCTTTGAAAATAGCTTTTATAGTCTAAGAAGGATGAGTGAATGAACCTAGAGACCCTCTATGCTAGTTAGTGACAAGGTGCCCTGCTGAATCTGAGGTTCAGGCTCCCACCAACTCATCCTTTATGTTTTCATGGCTCAGGTGAAGGCTGTAAAATGCTCCCAAGAACAAAATAGCCCTTCAGGGCTCCTCCACCCAGGGGCAGATGAGGCATGCAGTGCTGAGAGGTGGAAGAGCAGTCGTCTCCCATGGTCAGAGCTGTGGGTATCTGTTTAGGTCACTGCCGGAGAAGCCTTCGTCTTCACCACCTGGTCACTGGAACAACGTGGGAGCCAGAGCACCAGCTATCCCTTCACTAGCCAAAAGAAATGGGCTTAGATGATATAGAATAGAATAGAATAGAATAGAATAGAATAGAATAGAATAGAATAGAATATTCCAGTTGGAAGGGATGTACAATGATCATCTAGTCTAACTTCGTTCCTTCCATGAGGAAAAGCAAGCCCCTGGCCCTTTCCCATTCCCTGAAAGAGACAACAGCAGCGACCTTTAGGATGCTGTTCTTCATCAGCTTGTGCGCTATGTGGGTACAGGACCTCTCTGCCTCCCTGCTGTTTAGCACCGACCCAATGCCTTCCAGAATCTCAAAGTCAAGGTAGTGGGATTTGGGGTCAAGCAGAGAGCTGCACTGTGCAGTAGGGTGCCTACTGCAAAGCAGGCTGGGATTTGGTCTTTTGTTCAGGCACCGTTAGGAGGAGGAGAAGGGAGAGGAGGTGCAGGGCGTGGTACCACTGCAATTTTCCTAGTGGCAAAGCCAGTTGAAGTTTGCATCTTGCCAGCCTCCGGCTACTCGTTCCTCTCTGCTGTGAGGCAGCTGGCCACCCCACTCTGTTGTGCCAACTCATGTCTAACTGGGTCAGGGATCTGTGTTTAAAAACAGCCCTCGAGAATAAACGTAAGCTTTTTTACCTCGATCCTTTCACTGATTTTAAGCACAGGAGAGGTGCTCATCAGCAGGAGTCTGGGTGAGGGAAGGGAAAAGAGGAGGGAGCAGAACCTCTCCTATCTGGTTTTCCACCAACAAAACCATACCTGTTTTCCACCAAGGCATTGATTCAAGCCCAGCACACGTGGGAGTCAGCCCGGGCTCTGGAGGGAGCACTCACACCGTCTCCTGCAGACAGCTAACCTGAGTAACAGATAACTTGCCTTTTCCCGGCAAATGCACAGGGATCACCAAATCTCAACTTTGCTTTGTACCTCAACCACCTACCAGGGGTGGTGTGGGTTGTCAAATGAGCGTACAAAACAAGCACTCGCATCCCTCCATTGGCACGCTGCAAGGCCAGTTGGAAGGGACGCAGCTCTTGTGAGAGATAATATTCTGTAGAGGCAACGGATAGCTGATGGGATGCGTAGACAACAACATGGGGCTAGAGTTGTTATTGCTGTGGTTGCTCTCCAGGGACCTAAGAAGCGTATTGCTTGTTCTTGAACTCAAAAGTGTGACTATTTTAACCCCGCTCTCCATGGCAACAGAGATGGAGCAATGCCGTCTCTGCTTCACGTACCCCCTCGTTGTTCTCGTGAAGGGTTTGTTCAGATCTGACCACCTGAGGTAGTGGCTCATAGCTAAGCCAAGCCTTTCCCACTCTCTACATCTCCCGGACGAAATTCTTTCAAGAACAGCTTGTTCCTTTTTGGCCTCAGTATTAGGATTATTAAATAAAACTTGGATCCAGCTCTCGAAACCTTCCCCCAAGATGCCTTTTAATTAAAGCAGTGGAAAGAAAAGACCAGTCTAAATGTTGTAACATTTTTAATTAGTGAAACCTTTATTTTATTTGCTAAAAAACAAGATTACCTTTAAGTCCATTAAAATGAGTCCTTCGTTGAAAGGCTTTGCAATGTGTGTGGAAGGGAGATTTAAAGGATATTAATGAGGGCTTAAACATCTTAAACATGCTAAAATAATTGAAGAATGATATTTTTTAATGGAAGAACTTAAATAATCTTTTATTCCCACCACGCTGAGCGTGTATGTTTGTGTACTGATGCCTTTGAAGTTCACTTGAACATACACTTCCATGGGCACACACCTGCCTTCATCCAGACCCACCCATTCATCCATCCCTACTGCCATGGGGAACTGTAGTCCTTTCCCAATAATTCCTGAATAAAGACCTGTCTCTGAGACAGGAAATACATGCTCAATTCATGAACACTTCAGCTGCAAGTCCTCTTATTTACAGTCCCATGACTTACTTATTGCAATGGAGGACTGTCTCCTTTGGCTTCGGGGGTTTTTAGGAAAGGGATTTTATCGTCTCCTATAAAAATTATTTAACATTTTCAGAATCAGTTACATTTTACAGCTATAGAGGTATGAAAGTATCCAGGTAAAGTCCTAAAAGTCTAAGATGGTGGCAAAAGTTGTTCCTACTTGGACAAACCCTTGAGGCGTGTCTGCTAGCAGGGCTCACCGGTCGTGACTTAGCAGAGCACAGCCTACTCGTATGCTTTCTCCTCTGGGAATCCACCACATGCTTTAATGAGTGATGTCCATAGGCTCTTCATAACCTTCTGGTTGAGGAACCTGCTTGGAGGAGGCAGTGCTTGTGTTCACATAGAGGTAGCAAAGCTAAATTGCTCTACCTGTCTCTCCACTTGGGTCTCTGGAAAACACCTAACTACCATCGTAGCTCTTTCACTGTGGAGAGACATGCAGATGTTAACTGGCCACACAGGCACAGGCCACCTGGATATTCTGTCCACGATGACCTGTTTTCTTTTTGTTTTTTCCTTTTGCAGGCATTCTTGTATGGCTTCTTGTTAGAGCAAGTGAAAGAGCCCTGAAGAGACCTATGTGCTGTCCATACATTATAGTTAAGCAACAGAAGACTAAAAGTGGTTCAGGCAGCCAGAACAGCTTTTTCACGGCAGGAAGGTCAAACGATCAAGTGGAGGGCTGCTGCTGAAAGTACCGAGACTTTTGACACTGTGGAAGCTTGCCTGTCCTTGGTCATTACAGATGGCCTGATTTTAGGACTCTTGACAACATAACTCCATTGCCTGCCTTCTCTCAGAGACCACGTCCATGGTCATCTTCCATAGGAGGTTCTTTTAGCTTCAGACCATATGCAAGCCAAAGCACCCTCCTGCTTTCTGAGGCCAGCAGCATAAAACAAACCAAGCCAGGGTTAATCCATCCATCCAAAAGCTCCACTGGATAAAATCCCTGCAGTGGAGGGGTCCTGGGGCACATCTCTCAGCATGATACAGCTCGTTCCCTGCAGTCCTCAAGCAAAAAAATAACCCTTCTCCTCTGGTCTTCAAAAGACCTATTCCTTATGATAGTAAAAAAGTACTGATTACTATTAAAAACCCAAACCCTGCAGGAAAGCAGGGAGGGGGACTTTATGGCCATTGACCTTTTAACTCAGGTTGGTTTATAAAGAGCTGTCTTTCTGTTGCACCACTGGGATTGTACAAGTTTCTTGGCCATGAATGGGAGCTTTGTAGGATTCTACTGTGTGGTCATTCACAGGCAATCTGTTGGTCTTTTTAGAGACGTTTAATAAAAAAGAAAACCTATCTGAAATACAGGAGGAGGGGGGTGAGCTGAGTATCAGCTAGCGGCCCAATCAATGAGTGAATGTGTTTGGGTCTCCTCCCGGAAGAGAAAGCTTGTTTTAGGAATTTAGCCTGGCACTCGTGGGGTTCTGTTTGTATAGCCCTTTCATTTTAAAAAATACGTGCAGGCAATTAAGAAGAGATGGTTTGGAGCAGGCACAGGGAGAAGAGACAGGGAGGGAAGGAAAAGGGGAACTAAGAAAAAAGGAACAACTGTTAGAACTGAGAAGAAGGCAAGAGTAAGGATGAAGCCAGAACCAACGGTATCTTCTCGTTCTGTCGGCACCATACAATCCACTGACTGACAGAAGGGTGCTCACTGGGATGGAGTAGTATCCCCTGAGGTTAGGGGAACCCTGGTCCATGCATGGTGGTGTTTGCTCCTTCCCGTGCCTCTTCCCTCCTTTCCCAGCTGGCTCTGCTAGATGTTGCCTCTCATCTGCTCATTTGCTAGAAAACCTTCTGCCGGGCCAGGAGCGGTCATGGAAATCCAGCGCTGGTCCCCCTGACGGTGTGCCAAGGTGAAAGCAGCTCGAACCTCCAGGCACCAAAACTCCAGCAACGAACATGCTTCATCAGGAATGGCACAATTTGGAACAAAATCTGGTTTTTGCTGATTGTTTAAGAACCAAGCACAATGGGGCACTGGGCAGGACTGGAATGACTGGACTCCACCACACTGTGGGTACATGGGATGAATACATTTCAAGCTGGCAGGTAGATCCATAAGGCATTTACAGAGAACCCAAGCATGATCTGGTTGAAGCTAATCTGTGGGATGTTTGTCCACAAGGGAGGAACTTTTTTGGTCTCCTAGAAAGAGTGGAGGTCACCTTTACCTGCTCGTCACACTGGAACCTGGGCTGCTTCGGGCTGCCCACCGTGTCAGTAGGCAGGCTGGTCCAAGGAGCATCTGCCGGGATGGACAGATGAGACAGACAAGACTAGTCTCTTGCTAGTTCAGTAAGAAGCTGTCAGCACAAGCCAGAACTTATGGAAAGACCAGCCACACAATGAAAGGCTGCCCTTGGGCTGACAGGGAAGACGGAGTCTCTGGCAGCCTGTGGTCATCAAAGAGTCCCCCTGGCACCCAGTGGAAGAAGTGCATTAACTCCGCTGCGCTAGCCAGCCTCCAATAAACCTGCCTCCCCAAATTAGCCAGCAGCTTCACTGGGACACTGTGCTTTCTCTTTCAAGTTGTTGCTATGAAACATAAAAACAACTACCCCCATTTTTCAATGGCGAGGGAAAAGTGCTCTCATATAGCTTGATAAACCATGCTGAGCTCCTTATATGACGAAGGCAATGTAAGTGCCAGGCACAACCATTAGCTAAGCTCATTTTCTCCATGGGTGTGTTTGTATATGCATTTTTATACATGTATAATACGTATATACAAATCTTTACATAATTCATCAAAATGTTTGTCTGTATAATTTTCACCTTGCAACACGTGGCTTGTTAAACTCTCTGCATCACCCTGTAGTGATCAAAAAAAGATCTCAGCTGTGCTCTCCTGTCTCTGCTGATAGCCCTTGCTATCTATAATCTATCTTGGCCTTTACTCCTAAAGAAAATCAGAGACTTAATCTGTGAATAGTTACGAAGAACATTTAAGGATAAAATAAGTATGTAGCCTGGGGATAAGAAATGTTGACTGTTCTTCACTGGGGCTTTCAAAGAGCTTAAAGAAAATACCTCCCACCAGCTGGTCTACGAAATGTGTGACTTGTACATTTGTAAACCTGAAAAGTCAACAACCATATATGATGTTAAGATTTGCCAGCCAGAACCCACAAGTCATATACAGAGACCTTTGCTCTGTCCTTGCTAAGTTGAGGACTGGATTTTAGTTGCAACTGGCCAGAGGAAAAAAAAATACCTTGTGGAGGAAAACTTTCCGTTCGCATAAAGCCAAAAGCATCAGCCTGTGAACCAGCTGGATATGCCTTTACGCCAGGGCACGCCAGGGGCAAGAAGGAGGAGACATGGGGGTGTCCCACAACACATGCAGAATTAGACCAGCCCTTGAGCTGGCCAACAAGTGGTGGAGGGCCTGGGCTGGAGATAAGTAGCTGTGATGTCTCTGTACCCACAGCATGGAGAAAGCGGTGTCTGCTTCAGGAGAGTCATTGCTCTACATCTTTGAGGAGAGCTAAGGAGGAGCAGGGAGAAGATGGAGTCAAATCCTTACCTGGGTCCTTCTGCACCTCTCAGGCTGGGCCAGGGCTGTTTAGTCCTCCTGAAATGCTTTATTCCTACATATACTTTGGGGAAATGCTGGTGTCTCTTTTTCAGGGTTTCTGAGGAGCCGAACTGGAGGCCAAAGCAAACCAGGGATGGCTATCAATGGCTCCATTGAGTGCTGGGGCAGGCACAGCACAGGGCTGCAGGGCACGGATGTTGAAATGGGGGGGCTTGTCCAATCTGTGGATCTGTAGGATAATGAAGTACTGGGATAAGGCGGGGAAGGATGGAGAGGTTGCCACTGAAAGTGTGGAAATTGCACAGATTCGGAGTTTCCACTCAGAAGTTCTTATAAGGTGCGAATTTTGGCAGAGCTTCGCGGCTCCCATGGTAACCTGCAGAGGACGGAGCCAGGATGTCTGGGGAGAAAGATGGCAGTGGTAGGTTTTAGAGTCCCGGTAGCTGTCCCCTCGCGTACGTGAACTGGAAGCCTCTGGCATGACGCAGCAGGTGGGGAAACACCACAGACCCTGCCAAAATCGCCTGCCCCCGGGGCCCGGGAGGCCGCTATGTGCAAGGCTCTGCCCCGTGTGCAACGCTACCCTTGGCATCACCTTTTACCCCTGCTCACGGAGTTCACCAGCAAAAAACACACCTCCGTGACCAGCCGACAGCTGCCTGGGACAGATGGGCAGCAGGACAAGAAGCAGAGATATGTGCTTTAGGATATCAAAACTCAGCTCCTCTCCTGCTCAGTTAACGGCTCTGAAACATTTATCCACCAAATACTTGCATAAATATTCCACCCCCAGACCTCCAGCTTTCTGCCTTCCCTGATCTCCCAGCCAAGAGCTCTGCCCCCGGACGAGGGGAAGGTAAAGAAATGTGCAAGAGAGGTAGGAACAAGGTACTGCGAGGATAACGTCCTTGCTGCGAGGATAATACGCAAGGCACCAGGGATCTCTGGAGGAAGGGAGCCCAGCAAGATCGTTCCTTCTGCAGCCACAGGCTGCAGCACCAGGCAGTCACATCTCTGCCACGTGAACTGAACACACTCTTCTGAAGTCTTGGTCTTGGAGACCTGCTTTTCCTCTGCATCCCCAAAAAGACAGGGCCAGAAGGAGATTGTGCTTGATCTTGGGCAAGAAGAACAGCCTGGCCAGGACACAAGCATATATCCTGCATTAACTCTCCATCACATAATGACTGCTAGGTATGTTGTCCAGTGTCTCTAGGCAGGGGTGCTGCTCAGGAGACCATCAGCACGTACTACACTGTTAAAGGAAGCTCAGGTTCCCCTTCTCCAGAAATCTCTGGGTTTTATCTCTTTATAAAGCACAGTCAGACACAGCTTGTTTCTGAATGTCCAGAGCACTGGGAGGGTTATTGTTGCTACAGGTAGCATGAACGGGTGAGGTGTGGGCTTGAGGGACTGTGCCCAGGAAAAGTCATAGATACCCCAGCTTTACCCAGCCCTGACATGATGGGACAGATCTGGAAACAGAAGCATCCTCTTCATGCGTACTGAGGCTTGGAAAACGAGCATGCTACTTGAAGGGGAATCCTTCAGAGCTCTCCTCCTGCTCTCCTCATGGCGGTCAACACTGCTCGGGTTTCAGCCCCGCTTGTCGTCCTGCAGCTGGTTAAGTGGTGAGAGGAGTCCGTGGTGTGCACACAAGCTCGGGCTGGCCTCAGGGAAGGAAACAGAGGGGCTCGCATTGCTGGGACGTACACAGCATGCTTTGGTACGGTGTACAGCCGGGCTACAGCTCATCCCAGAGCTCAGCCAGCCCAGCGAAAGCCGGAAAGAGTCTTGGGATGACAGAAGGAGCTCTCAACTCTTCGTCTGACTATGGCTTTTGTGAGTCAGATTGTGTTTGCATAAACTGGACCTGGTTGCTAGCTGCAGGTTTTCCTGCCCATAACCGCCATGGCTTTTAAGGCTTTTAGCAGTGCCATAAGAGTAATTACCACTGGCGACTCTAGCTCTGCCTTACTGTGGGCATGTCCTGGATGGAGCAGCCAGTGTGTGATAACACTGGGGAATAAGATTACTTGGGCAATTTTTCTTCTTTTGACAGCACTTGAACTACAAGAGATTCCGGTAAGAGAAATTACTGGCAGAATGGACATGGAAAGAGT
>NW_009225797.1:33965-42949 GCF_000690835.1 Fulmarus glacialis
ATATTGGAGAGGGTGTTTGGAGTGAGAGATTGAGAAAGAAATTTGACCTGTGTCCCATCAGAGCAAGCAACGCAGCTTTGACACCAGAGAAGTCCTGCAGTCCGACACCTAGGGAGGGAAGGAGTTCGAGGACCCATTTCAAATAAACACACACTTTGCAGAAAGCTGTGTTTTCTTTTCAAGAAGTGGACAAGGGAAAAATGCAAAAGTCTTTAGTAAGCCAGTGGCTGACAGGTTTCTCCCCATTTCTATTGAGTGAAGAGAAGATATTCGCCAACATGCCTTAGTCAAATGGTGGGTGTGCCAGGCTGTTCTGAAGTTCTGCCCTTATTCATAGCCTGAATCTTCCCCCAAGAGCTTGTCGAGTGGCGGATGGAAAGTGCCCCCTTTGCAACCTCCATGGCAGAGCCAGGGGTCTAGAGGAGCCTTTGGGTAAGCCCATGGCATGGGCCTTACGGAAGAGTTCTTGATCTTCAAAGCCTGCAGTTGTCTTGAAAGAGAAAGCCTTGTTTCTCTCTGCCTTACTCACATCTTTGCTTTTCCCATACAACGGAGATCAGAACACATGCCATAAGCCCCCATCACCAGAGAGCCGCAAGGCTTGCGTTAGGGTGACGCGTTGACATTGCTGTGCCCCAGCACCAGCGCGTCTGGGCTGCTCTCGACCCAAAGCAGCACACTCCAGCTGGCAAGAAAGCGGGCGGCTATATTTTCACAAGGTGGTGGTTTGCAGCAGCACATGCATACGTCCCTTTCAGGTTCAGATTTTCAAAGCCTATTGCTCTTCTTACGCAGCTCAAATTCACCTGCCAGACCTTCCCTGGGGTAAACAACTGTCTCTCTTGAGCCCGGCCGCGCAGGCTGGCACCTCACCCGCTTACAGTAGGGAAGTGCAACTGCCAGAGGACTGAGTGCTAGGAAAGGCGGGACTGTCTCGGAGGAAAAAAAAGACATGTTGGACACTTATGTCTGTTGGAAAAGAAATGTCAGAGCAACAAAAGAAAATCCAGATGTGCTGCCTTCGCATGGTAACAGGCTAATTGGAGACAGTCCCACCTGATTTTTAGCAGCTTAGCATTTCTCTTGCTTTTTATTGACTGAGGATTTTCTCATTATTGGTGCATCTTTAGGAGAAAATATTATTCTTGCTTGGCATTTGATTTTCTTTCAGAAATACTGCTTTTTATTACTGTACCTTCAGCAAGATTTCCTAATAAGAAACTTGAGACCTTCTAGCTCAGCTGGAGTTTTGCCATGTACTTCTGCAAGGACACAATCTTGGCTTAACCCAAAGGGCTGAGAATAGGGCTGGAAGGCAGTGGCAGCAGCACGTATCTACGGATGCCCTCCGACGCCGCAGAAACTGCAATTCTAGCAGTGCAGAGTTGCTGTCACAGTTATATCAGTGCATTTGTATCTCTCACGCAAGGGCTGGGGGAGCACAGGACGCAAAGCAACATCTAAAAGTCAGGCACAGGGTGCAGGATTAATCCAAAACCCTCCTGGTAAAGGGCAGCAAATAGAGGGAAGCCTTTCTGGGATGGGGGGCTCACCAAACAGGCAGATACACCTTTCCCTGCTCGTGCATCTCTTAAGAGAAAGCTTTTGATTCCCAGTTTGTTTTAATGAGGCAGGTACAGAGAGGTTTCAATTAAGTATCTAACAACCAGTAAAATTTGCAGCTGTCTGCTCCAGTGGGGAACCTAGCCCCTTTCCAGTTAAACCCAGACACCTGCAGCTGGCGAGTCCCCTGGTGCTGAGCTGTGACTGCTGCTTTGCAGGCCAAGGTAGCCCTACCTGTACTCCTGCTGCCTTTAGGGCTGTTACACCAAGGGAGAGCTTGGCCCCATGTAGACAGCAAACTCGCTCCCGAGCTGAGCCAGAGGAAGGCACCTGCATGCAAAGCCACGATACCTTGCATTCCCCACAGCCTGCTTTCCCCCCCTAAGAAAAAAACCAGCCCAGCTGCGTGGCTGGCCCCTGCGCGATGCAGAGGAAAACTCACTTCCAGTAGGACAAACCCAGAGTGAGGTGGGTTTCAGCATCCCCAGCACAAGCCGAGGAAGCTGAATTAATTTCAGACATTTCTGGAATTTCAACTATTTCATCAAGCAGCTGTGCCCCGCCACAGGCGCTTGGTGCCAAGGGCTGGCGAGAAGCGAGCTGATAGCCCAGCACAGAAAGAAACAGAGGAGGAAAGGCCAAGGCCAGGCTGGCCCCATCCCGGTGCCTCCTGCCCATCTTATTGCCACCCTGCCAGCACCTCAGGGCTTCTGCCAGGTGCCTCCAAAACACTGAAGTGGACCAAGTAGCAAGAGACAATCTTTGTCCCTGGCTGATAATACATCCTTCTTCAGAGCCCTCCCCACTGCCAAGCTTTAAATCTTGCTCTTGGGGACATCTGAGCCCAAAGCAGATGCTGGCCAAGCAAAGCCACTGGCAGGCTGTCCTGGGGACAGAGCTGCCTGTGCGTGACAGCAGGCACGTAAGCTTGGTGGCCTGTCAGAGGAGACATTTCTCTAAGGGGTGAAACAGGCAAAAAAAAAAAAAAAAAAGATCAGTCCCCTGCAAGTTTTCAGTGGTGTAATAAAAGTCCCTGTGTCCTGGATGCCAGGGAGGTCTGGGGGAGGGGGAAGAGAGGGTGAAAGTGAATTAAATGGGCCTTTCAGGAGCAGAGAGAGCACTTAATCTTCTCTAGCCCATTTAGCACAGATGCTGTTGTTGAAGCCTTCCTGCCATGATAGCCAGCAGAGCTTGGTCCACATTGTCTTTTGCAGCACCGTGCAGTCCCGGAGGAGGGCTGAGCTGGCAGAAAGGAGCAGGGCAGGAGGGGAAGGGTGCGTGCTGGCTTGAGAAATAGCGATCAGCTTAGACACACGATGAATCTGGGAGCACAGTGTGTCCAGGAGCATAGGGACAGTGTAAACCTCACCTTGGGATGAAACATAGCGTTTGTCTCAGCACTTGCTTACTTCTGTACCAGGTTCACCCATCTATGAGTAAGATCAGCTACAGGGTGGGGTGGGTTGGTGGGGGAGCATAAGGCTGGGAATTGAAAGCATTTGTATCTGAAAGTCACCTTCACATGTGGTCACCAATGATGCCAGAAGGGACTAAAGCCTAGAAGGCTGGGTCAGGTACAGCCCCAACCCAAGCAGAGGGAAGAAACAGGCAGACACTTGTGTTACACAGCCAGGGCACAGGCAGTGCTCTGGGCAATGCCAGTAGGGATGAGGGGTGGGCTACAGCTGCTGGCAGATCTTCAGCTGTGCCTCTATCCCACAGAGGCAGCAGAACCCCCTGCTCACCACTGCTGTGCTTCCTGACCACATCTGCACAGCATCCTCCACTTAGCCCGCTTGCCTCACCCTGTAAATATTTAGGATGCTCTAGCACCCATTAATGCAGAGACATAAGAGCAGCAGGAAGACCCAGGGGCACAGGCTGGCACACTGCAAACCTCAGCCACGACCACAGACCTGCCCAGCTCTGCTGATCCTCGCTATTCCCTTGATCCACGGTTATCCTGCTCATAGCAGCTGTGTCCCAGATGTGCCTCTGAGCATCTATAGCTCTCAGTACTAGTGTTGTACCCATATTATCACCAGTGCTCCTACAGCACAGCTCTCTCCCATGACCATACACCAGCAGCTCAAGAGCATCTCTGGGTTTTTTTGCTACAGGTGTCCTTCTGGCTTCAGCAGTGAAGGACACCTTGCTCCTTTGATCAGCCCTGGCAAAGAGACAGTCCCAAACCCTGCTGCTGCAGTTAGTAAGTGATGAGAAAAATCACTAAGTAGCTGCAGGACCTGCTGACACCCTAGCACAGGGTGTTTGCACAGGGTGCGACCTAGGAGCCACATCTGAAAGACAGAGGAACTGGGAGTTACAGCCCAGCATATCCCTTAGAAAACACCTTCCCAGCTCAAATACTCACCACTTTTCTAGAAGAAAAATAGATCCCCAAGTGCTTCTTCTCTGTTAAGACTACAGAAGAGTGAATAGCTAAAACTAATTCAGAGTGAACAAGCCTGACTAGCAAGCTCACACAAGGAAAACAACCCCTCCTCCAGGCACCGGGGATCCTACGTGCTCACTTAAAACAGCACCAGAGGCAGCTCCTGCTTTACAGAGGACAGAGGCTACAGGTGGGCCAGCGCAGCCCTTCACGCCAGCACAGCTGAGCCTGCCCAGCGCAGCAGCGGGGCTGCGTCGGACCAGGTTCATCAGGGGCCTCTTCCTTTTGTGTAAGGATTTAGGTGGTGGGGGAGTGAAGAGAAATAATTTTTGTTAGGCTGCTGGTGCACAGCCAGCGGTACCTGTAAAGTCAGGGAAAATTGTGCTGAAGTGCTGTGGAGATGAGGAGTACTAGGAATACCTAAAAATATAAAGCCTTTGGATTATAAGGACTTAGAAGAAAGCTATTCCTTAAACAGTTGGTAGCTGCAGCCTAGGGTCGGCAATGCCTTCTACCTGAGGCTGTGTGAACTAAGAACATTAATTGAGCCTCCTGGGTGTATAAGCTTCTTATCTACTTACACACAGTGCTCTACCTGAGCTGGAAAAAAAAAATGAGATTATTAGCTACTTTTAATGAACAGCAGTAGGACATGTACGCTCACCTACTCTTTGGTGGAAGACGCTTCCTTCTCTCTATGTTTCTCTTTAAAACTGTTAGCTTTTTAGGATATGAGCCAAGACTTCAAAAGGGATGTAGGTGTCAGAGGAAGGGGGATGGCTCCTATTCATCATTTAGGGGCTGAGGGTGCTCTCAAAGCTTCTGCTCGGCTCCTTAATCCTACAGGTGCTTCTCAGTTTCTCAGATCTGACATCTCAAAGCTGTCGTGTGGGGCTCTCCCTGCCTTCCTGGCTTGCTTAAGTGACTCCCTATTTAGCAAGGTAGCCTTTGAAACCCCTTTCCACGCTCTGTGTCTGGGGTGCACATCAGAAGGGGAAGGTGGATGGGCCACAGCTCCTGGTGGGCACAGAGACCTCGAAGATGGAGGTGGAGGTTACGCTTTGGGTAGTTTAAATGCAACTTGCAGGCTATGAAAGAGCCTCTGCAAGACCCAAGTTCCTACATTGGAGAGCAGTGGACACTGGTCTGGGTGCTTATGGGCTTGGGGATGGAGGGCTTGGCTGCAGGGGGCTGGCTGGGAGCTACCCACGGTTTTCCTTCATGCTTCTTAGGGAACATAGGAAGCAAAGCAGTGCGAAATCAGCACCATGTTGATGCCAGCCCTGAGCTGCCGTCTTCCTCTTGCCACCAACAGAGTGGGGGGACGTGCTGGCTCACCAGCCCCCAGGGCCTCGTGCCTGGAGGAGGAAGCTGATAAGGAAAAGCCTATCTGCAGGAGCAGATTAAACCCCCGGCCTGGAGTTTCCCAAGGCAGTCTGTCACCAGCGAAGGGCTCATGGGAGCACTGTCTTCCCTCACGCTGACAGCCCTGCCTGTCACCCTGCCGCTGGCGTGCCTCCTGATGTGATCCCTGCTCTGGATGCCCCCGTCATCCGAGGGTGACTTCCACCGGCTGCTGCCTTTTCTTTAATGTCTCAGAGAGCTGTGCTTGCTTTTCAGATTGCCTTTGCTGATTGTTGTGAAAAAGAGATGCCCTCTGCCCCTGCTTTCTTTAAAAGCCATGGCTTTTCTTGCTGCTAGTGGGCTGTAAACATCTTTCTTGTTACAAATGTGCCCTTTCAGTTGCTTTCTGGCTCTAAGTGGTGTTGCTTTTTTGTTTCTCTTTGGAAGTTGATTCTCATTTATTGCCCTCTTCTCCATAAGCCGCTGGTGCTGGTCAGGAGAGATGGGGTGATTTCCCCTCTCCTAAGCTATAGTTACTGACTAAATTACACTGGGATCAACTGCTAACCTTAAAGATTCTGTACGTGAGAGACGATTCAGGCCAGGATGAGGGTTTGAGAGTGCTGCAGGGCTTTCTCCTTGCCATCCTGTTGCATTTGGACCTGGACGCTAATTGGGATCCTCAGCCATGGGGAACCAGCAGTGCTCTGCGGCTCAGCCAAAATGATTTCTAAGCAAGGGCAGGGTGAGATGCAAGAGCAGAGCAGGTCCCAAACCAGGGTTTTATCGTCCTCTCTGCTCACACCTAGGTTCAACCCAAGGCTTTGGTCAGTCCCTCTCCCTGCAAGGACCAAGCATACCATAAGGTTGGCCAAGGACGGAGCTAGAGGCAGGGGCAGGCACCTTGCAGCTCTGGTTCCTGGTCCTGATCCTGCTCTAAGAGGCTGATTCTTCCCAAAATCCTTCAACCATTCTTTAGCTCCATTCTCAGCTCGGTTTTTCAAAGCTGCCTCTCCCACTGTGTCTGAGGGCTGATCTAACACCCCTCTCGCACATCTCACTTCTTGTCCCTGCTTAGCTGCTTTTGCCCATAGGAAGCAGGGGGGGAACTAAAAACCCTGTAACTGAGGATCTCAAAGTGGTTTGCAAACCCCTCTTCTCCCCACTGTGATGCTGCTTGTTCTGGAGGTAGGAAAATTGAGTTAGGGAGCAGCAAGGGGGTCATGTGCATTTCTAGCATCAAATGCCTGGCGGCACCGGAGCAGAACCGGTTTGCAGGATCCCTGGTGCACAGTCCACCTTTCCATCCATCCGCTTTACCCGGCTAACCAGCCCCTGCAATACAAAACAGGCTGTGGTTGGCAGTGGTTGCTTTGCACCGGAGCCTAATAGTGCCAACCCCTGGGATGGTGACGATCGTTCAGGCAGGGGGGGACACGAAGTGGGGATGGAGCTCTTAAAATGCTGGGGGGGTTGGCACGAGGCAAAGAAATGCAGCAGCGAGAAGGCTCTCTTCCAAACTTATATATATGATTTAAAAAAAGCCCAAACAAACCCAAAAGCTGGAGCTAAAAAGGCAGCTTGAGGAACGAAGCTGCTGGAGTTTTCCGAGAAGGCTCCCAAGATGCACAATGGGAACATCTGTACCTCGGCCGGCGCCTTGGAAGGGTCTCAGGCCGCAGAGCGGGGCTGGCGTCAGCCGGCTACAGCCCTGCCTTGATGCCGCCCTCTCCCCCAAAACCCCTGCCTCGGCACGGCTCCTCCCGCCCCCCGGCTTGCCTCGCAGCAAGCCGTAAATCCCCCTTCCCACGTCTCCTCCTTCGCCACGGGCTCTGCGGGTTTTGAGCAGCCGAGCATCCCGCGGCAGGAGCCGGGGAGAGGGAGGTTTGGCCCCGGGAACAACCGACCTCTGTGCTGCCTGTGAAAGGCGGTTTCATAAGGCTCTTGCTCAAAATGGCTCGTTATCGGGATCTGCCGAGCGGGTCAGCCCCGCTCCCGGGGACGGAGAGACAGGCCAAATAGATGCACACACGCGTAGTGTCTCGGTCCTGGCACGGGCGTTTTCCAGCCTCGGGGGATGCTGGCAGCCAGGATTGATCCTGATCCTGCCTGTGAAGGCTATCAAGGGGCTGGGGGGTGGCCGTCTGTCCCCCTGCCTTCATACCTGCTGCTCACTCCTGGCGAGGGGGTGAGCGTGCGCCCAAAATCCCTTGATGGAGCCCAGCCAAGCCCTGTGGGTTCCTGCTGCAGCAATTCCCATGCACGGAGCTGTCGGGAGGTGAAATGGGTCCCTCGGGGGAGGCAGCGGTAGCCTGAGATGGTGGACACATTTAGAGGCACGTCCAAGGGAGAAGTCCCTCCCCTTAAACCCGTTCCCCATCAGCTGCTTCATCTTTCTCTCTCCCCACTGCCCACTGCCCCCATCCCCTCCCCGGGGGCTCGGTGCTTGCCTGGTGCCAACAGAGAAGCTTTGGGAGGAGACAGAGCCCACCTGGGCCGAGCTTTTCCCACCACCCGGGACAAGCGGCAGTGGTCAGCCCCGGCTGGACCAGGCCACGGTCCCCAGCCAGCCTCTCGGTGAGGGCATCGGTGCTGCGGCACATCTGGGAGAGCCGCAGAAGGGACCATGCCCCAAGGATGTGAACTGGGGCTCAGGTTTAGCCCACTTCATCCTGGCTAGCATCCGTGCAGGACAGCCTGAAGTGGGGGAAGCTCGGGGATGGAGAAGGGGACAGCTTTCTGGATGCTCCCCTCTTATCTTTGTGCCCATATTCCTTCGTCAGAGTATGAATTAATGGATTTATTCTCTGTTAAATCCTTTGTGCACTTGGGAAACCTGGTGAAATGGGTCAAAACCAGACACCTTTAACAATTTTGTGGTCTTTTAATGAAAAATTCACCTGTTTGAGCAGGCAGGTAGACACTTGGTTCCCTGCCGCAAGTTTTCTCTCCTTAGCTAAAAGTAAAGATGGCAAACACGTTCGTGTTCAATGTAGCACAGGCTACAAAAATGACTCCTTCATAAGGGGATATATTTTACACAAATTATAGAGATAACAAGGGTGTGTATCTTCACTGCAATGTTCCTCCTAACAGTGGACATAGGTGCTAAACATGGGGTTTTATTTGTCAGGATGAAGGCAGTGGACTGTCAGGTCTCGGGGCACAAAGAAGCAGGTCTGCCTTCTGCCCCGAGGTGAAGGTTTCTGAGGGTGGGAGTCAGCGGGGAGGAAGGGGCCATTCCTAGAGGTGGGATGAACCTGTGTCTGTCCAAGGCAGGAGCATCGTTCGATCGTTGAAGAGCATCCCCCACAAAGGTACCTGGGATTGAATTCCCAATTTAATGGGTTGGCTTGGCCAAGCTTTCCTCCAACAAGAGAGACCTGGAAGATCAAAAGCAGGTTCTGTAGGCAGTTGTTGTGTTCATGTGCTCATTCTTCACATTCGTCCCCAAAATGAGAGACACTGGGGAGGCCTCTGAACGCCCTTTTGACCTCTTTTACATCTTTTTATTGGAGCCAATTGTGCCAGAGGCCAAGAGGTCCGTTCCTGCCTCCTGGTGACGTTAGCTCCTCGAGGCTCATCGGCGAGGTGTCTCCCTCCAGGACATTTGGGCTGCTGATGCTGAAGGCAAATATAATTTCTCCCACATTATTTCCAGCTTGATCTGCACAGCACCGAA
>NW_009225798.1:0-1167 GCF_000690835.1 Fulmarus glacialis
CCCTCGCCAGCCCCTCTCTTCTCCTGAAGTTATTTCTCCCTTTTCTCCTTCTGTTTTCCTTGCAAACAGCTTGCCTTTGAAATTCAAATGTTGCTGTAGCCCTTTCCTCACCCGCTGCAGGAATATCTCCCTTTTCATCTGAAAATAATTAACAAATGAACAAAACTCCTGTGTGAAATTAAAATTCATGCCCAGAGGTGACCTTTGAAGCCCAGCACTCGCTGCTGCCGGGTTGGGTTGGGCTTTTTTTTTTTTCCTTTTTTTTTTTTTTTTCCTCACGCTTTCTCCTGCTTCAGAAGGGCTCCTTTACACCTCCTTTTCTCTCTCTTTTTAATTGCATTAAATTGTATTCCTCCAGAGATGCTTTCCCTCCCACCGCCACCTCCTTCCCAGTCCTGGCTGTCCCTGTGGGCTCCCAAATCTCCCCCCGGCGAGGGGCCGGGCTCAGCCCAATGCTCCCCACGGGCTCCGGCACGGCGGGCGCAGCGTGTCGGGCTGTCTGGCAGATCAATAAGGTTATTAAATCCCCACCAGCCGGCCGTGGCCGGGCTCCATCTGGCCAGCTGGCACCCGGACAGGGGGCCGAGGTCAGCCGCCACGGGAGGATAATTGTTTCTAATTGGTAACGAAGAGCCTTGGGCAACAACTTCGCTGCCAGAGCCCCACGGCCATTTGCCTGCCCAGGCGGAGGGGACTTCCCCGCTTGATCCCTGCGGGGCTGGAGATGTCTCGTCGCTGCTTGTTTTAAGCTGATACTCAAGTGCTCTGGATTTTCCTGCCTTGGTGCTGGCTGCTTGCAAACGCTGGGGGGGTTGCAAGGCTTTGCCCCGGCGTCGCTCCTCTTGCCGAGCGGCTGCCCGGCGCGATGGACCCTTCCCGCATCCACCCATGGAGAAGCCAGCCCAAAGCCGGTTTTCTCACCCCCGAGCTGCAGGGCGGGGTGTCGCGGGGAGGAGCGCGGGAAGACGTGTGCCAGCCTGCTGCGTGCACGTTTGCCCACGCGTTGGGGGAAACCTGGTCCCCTTGGTCTGGTCTTGCTTTGCACCCCGGTTGGGATGGATGGTTGGGCTTGGCCACCCCAGCGCCTGTGATGGGGTTCGAGGAGGAGCGAGCAAGGACAAGTGCTGGGGGCACTGGTGGAGAAGGAGAAAAGGTCTTTTCCTTGCA
>NW_009225798.1:1532-1785 GCF_000690835.1 Fulmarus glacialis
GCCTTGTCATTGCACGGGTACAGGCCTCGCTGGCTTTGCCATGGCCTCCAGGCGGCCCTTGTTCCCTCCAGCATGGCCGGCCGTGGATGGGACACCAGTGGGGCATCAACTCGGCCGCACACCAGGGTTGCTTCATGCGGATGCTCCTTTGGGGCCAGGCAGGGACCCTCTGGCTCCCGTAGGAGCTCGTGGGTTCCCGTCAGCTCCCATCCTGCAGCCCTGGCTCTGGGGAGCAGCGAACAAACAGACCCCC
>NW_009225799.1:0-4460 GCF_000690835.1 Fulmarus glacialis
GCAGCGAGAGGGAGGCGTGGGGCTGCAGTACCGCTGTCCAGTGCGGAGGCACGGTCCCGCTGAGCAGTGCTTCCCTGCTTGTGCTAGAGGAAGCCAGCAGGTTTTGAGGACAGCGAAGGAGAGAATAGTGCAGGTGACGTTAAACCTAAAACGCCTCAATCGGACCTTTCCACTTGGGCCCCCTATGCCCTCCCTTGCTTTTCAGGAGTTTTCACGGTTGACGGTGGTTAGGATTTCGTTTCCCTTTCTGTGGCGTATGTTGTGTGGGAGATCACCCGGGGCTCTTGCCGTGGGTCGGAAGGTGCTCGGCTGCGTGGGCAGCTCTCTGCTTTGCCTTGGCACCGGCTGGCGATGTGGTGACCTGCGGCACTGCCGCGGGCTGTGATGGCACTTGGCGTTTTCTGAACTGGTGAGGAGGAGAAAGAACTATGGAGGAGAACTGCTCTCGTTTCAGTGTAGGAGCATGTTGCATTTTTGTTTGGTTCTGCCTTGTTGCATATTTAATTATTGTGTGTTCTTAAAGTAATTTGTCCAGAGATTTATGGAAAGAATTATTGGTTGGCTCAATGCATACATCGAAACAGTAAATCTTCTCAATCATATTCCATTTATTCGACAATTCTGCTTTTGATAGTTCAGTGATACTGCAGAGATACTCCTGTGGCTTTAACTCAGAGTCCTTTACAGCTTAGTGTTTGCTGCCTGCTTTTTGCATGACAGTTCTCAAGTTTTATTTAGCTTTTTTCCTTTTTTTATAGTGCATAATACTTAGAATTTATTCTTCTTAATCCTGTCTTGAAGAGTGAATATAATTCAGTTTGATACATAAATTTGTTGCATGCAAACAGTAAAGAATTTTGAGGGAAAACATAGCTAATGGAGATTTTCACTTTCTGTGAATGGAATAAAAGTCCCATTTTCAGGCCTTTCTTTTTATTTTATTTTAGTAAAATTTCTTTGAAGTCCAAGAGGACAGCAATTCTTCTTGGGGTGAAAGGAAGAAAACCTTCTTGGCAGAGGAGCTGAGAACAGGCTCTGCAGAGTAAAGGCTGCCCTAGTACAGGCACAAGGCTTGCAGCTTCAATCGTGGCATCCACCTTCCACCCCACCCCCCCGAGCACATGAGGAGTAGATTCACATCACTGCACCCAGTCTGCAGTCTGTGTGTCTCCGAGACCCCAGCACTGTGTGCTGGGTAGCGCTGGGTGCAGCAGAACTGCGCCAGAACAGAGACACGAACGTTGCCTCATTGCATGCGGTCACTGCCAGGAGCCCGGTGCTGTGGCACTCGGCTGGTCTGGCTCTCTGATCAGCGCTGGGGAAGCAGACGCCGTGTTTCCCTACCCGTGTTTACTTGTAAGGCTGGGTTTGGGGTGAGGGACCTTTCCAAAAATCAAAAAGGAGAGCAGAGTACTGCTTGGTATCCATCGTCCGCAGCTCATCTGCAAGTTATCCGTGGCCAAAGATTAATAACTTTTCATATTAGTGATTTGCAGGCAGCTGCTCACTGTGTTTCAGTACATGACTGTATTCTGCACATCTGGTGAACATATGTTGGTAAACATTTAAATGCTATAAAGTATATTTACTTGGACCTAACCCTTCCCTTCTAAAATGCAGGAATCCTTCCAGCCTTCTCTTAGGACTGTGGAGGCATTGCTCAGCAGCCCTGCCGTTGTCCCCAGTGTCTGAACGCCCAGCTGCTGTCAGGGGGCTGTGCCTGCGGGCAGGGCCCCAGCCCCTCGCCAGCCAGAGAGCTGGGCTGCCCGCTGACAGCCCTTGCGCTTCCGCCATGCCTGCCTCTTCTGCTGCAGGCGAGGACAAAAGTGTGCTCCTTTTAGGGGCCGAGGGTTTGAGGATGTTTTGCGTAAAAGTTAGCTGAGTGCTCAGGAAGGTGTTGAATATTTAATGGAACAGGAACAACAGTAATGAAAAACAGTATTATCCACTGAAATAATTGAAGGCTGAATAGTATAATAAATGCTTTAATTTGAAGTTTGCAAAGCCCAACATGGGTTCCCTTTAGAAATTTGGGGGCATAGTTGCCAGGTTTTGTCTTTCTACAGAAAAAAAAATTTAAAATTATTAAAGTATTGGGCAGTCAGATATCTTGTTTGCATTTATATGTGGTAGGGCTAAGGGCAAGACCATTTATACATTGCTCTACCATAGCCACGATTTTATTAACAGCTCTTTTCAAGTAATGCATGTGAGGAATTTTGTTTGTGCGAACAAAATGTTTGATTTGGAACAGCTCTGGCTTTCAAGAAAAGATGTGAGATTGGAAAATGTGAAAATAATTGCTTAAGAAATTATGAAACGCTGTTTAAGGAACTTGCTAATGTGTTTGTCTGAGGCATTGAATTAATTCTTAAATAACAGCAGTGTGACTCTGTAGAAAAATAATACGTATGCTATTTACTGATATAAACTAATGGGTTTACTAGTGTTTGAAATGATGTTATAATGCAGCATTCATAGCTGAAAAGAAAGCAATACATGAGTCTGCTCACTCCTTTTCTATAAATACCATGTGGCAGTCAGGTTTCACTGCATAGCTTACCAGCTATACATTTTGAAAAGGCTTGGTAACGCATCTAATTTTTCACAATTAAAAACAAATGGATAGGAGAAAAAGATTTTGTTGTATTACACTACCTAATCATAATCTCCAGATATTACTATTGATGTGAAAAGGCAGTAAGCAGCCCAATTTCCGAGGGAAAAATGATGACTAAAAAACTGCACAGTTCTCAGTGAAGTTGAGCTGGGCTGAAACCTGCAGGCTCTGCGAGCGAGGGTCTAAGGGATTTAGGCAGCAGAGTAATTCCCAATGAGAAAAGCCAGTTAAAAAAGGCCTAGCACTGATGGAGAGGTAGTAGCGTCTTCTTCCATGAAACCACCATGATGATGGTCAATGCATACCAAACGTCATATGGTACTTTTAAAGAGAAATTAACATTTGGAGATTTTGATGCTAGTATTAAAATGCCACAGACACACACTTACTACTCTGTTAAATTTAACAATGTTTGCAATGTACAAACCCAAACTAGAACCCTTTGACACTGAGGAAGTGTTTCCACTTAGTTTTAGAGGGCTTTCCAAGTGTCTATTGATCAGTGTTCTCCAACAGCACAGAAATAATGTGTCTAATTTAACTGGCCACATGGAGGAGTATAGAAAAAACATTAGTTATCCCTTGAAAGGCTTGGAACATCAATAGGAGGACATAACATTAATGACTTTCCTATACACGAGCTTCAAAAATGGCTAAATGAGGAAGAAATTACAAATTTATTTTCCTATAATTTCAGCAGTTGTCTTGTTTTACTGCAGCAGTAAAGCATTAAGCAATGAAATGTCACATAAGGAGTATTTTCCTGATAATTTGTCTGACATGCAAAGCATATAAAACAAAAGAGAAAAAGATGGAAATGTGGGGTTTAGTCATTTTGACAAATTTAGTGATTTTTTGCTCATGAAGTCTGGCTAAGAGTCTGCTGCTTCTGTCCAAACAATTTCAAATATTGCTGTTTTCTAAGTGGCTCGCTGTATCAGGAACATCTTTGTTGTCTCAACTCTGTCCTTTACCCTCAACACAGATTGCTAATTTTATGGTAATTTATTAATAAAAATAAATGTATAGCAAAAATTATTTAGATCTCAAGCTTTTGTTTTTCGAATAAACAGGGAAATACCAGGTCTCCAGAGGTAGGGAGTAGAAGTCCAGGTTGGAAAGGGATATATTGTTATCAGTTCCCTTCCCTTGGTTGTGCAGTATTGAAGTGTAAAGGAGTTTTGGATTTGTTTCATTTTATCCCACGTTTTCCAGATAAACAGAAGATTTTGTTGGGGAAAAAAGTATAAAATCTGATTTCTGAATGAACTAAAATAACCCTGAACATTCATTCTAGAACTGACTGGCATTACTTCCATATTACCCGCAAATCCTTTGTAGACCAAAGTGTCCTAAAGTCCTGTACAGCATGCCCTTCTTGTCAGGTGGGAGTTGAAGCTGGGGGCTAGATCCCTCTGCAGAGCCTTCCTACCCTCAAGCAGATCAACACTCCCGCCCAACTTGGTGTCATCTGCAAACTTACTGAGGGTGCACTCGATCCCCCCGTCCAGATCATTGATAAAGATACTAAGCAGAACTGGCCCCAATACTGAGCCCTGGGGAACACCGCTTGTGACCGGTCACCAGCTGGAGTTAACTCCCTTCACCACAACTCTTTGGGCCCGGCCATCCAGCCAGTTTTTTACCCAGCGAAGAGAACGCCCATCCAAGCCACGAGCAGCCAGTTTCTCCAGCAGAATGCTGTGGGAAATGGTGTCAAAGGCTTTACTAAGGCACGTGTACTTCCAAAATCTCTCACAGCTTTCTAGAGGCAGCTTTATTTTATGGTAAATTCATCCTCTCCTCTACTGCTATCAAATATTACTCCTGGCAGCCTTGA
>NW_009225800.1:0-8763 GCF_000690835.1 Fulmarus glacialis
TACAGCAATGAAAAAAAGCATGAAAAAAATATAATATTCAGTTACCAGCATCAGAATTATCTATTACCACATATGCAGTGCAGAAAGACCTGTCCACCATGCTTTCTGTACTTACAACTTCATAATCTCTTTTTCCTGTAAAATTTTTTGTGTTCAAAACATTTAAAAGTATTGCTTTACCTGAGGGCTAATCCTCGAAGCTTCATTCAGGTGTCTAGCCCATGCTGAAGTCCCCAAGTCTCTTTCCTCTTCCTTCACAGACCTACCTAAAGAAAAGTTCAAGAAGCTTAAATTTTAAAATCAAAAACTAGGAATACGAAGTTAATTATACATTTGAATAACTTTAAAAATAAAACAAGAAAGAAAGGAAAATACAATGGAAAATATTTCCTAGATACAAAATTAAAGTTGTCAGAGCTCCCCGGTTCTACACACTAACTTGGGAAAAAAATCTCACAGTATAAATGCACCTAAAGATCCATATCCCACAGTAAGGTCAGACAAATATAATTGTTCAAATTTGAAAGTACTGATATTGAAGACAGCTTGCTTACTTTGTTATGCTACAGTTTTCAGTTTTCTACCATGGCTTTGTATCATAAGGAGTTCATACAAAGATGGACATTGTCTTTAATTTTCAGGTATTATTGATTGTATTGTTTCTAAGCACTGATGTGCTATTCAGGTACAACATATGGAAGATCTACGCTGACAGGACCATTGAAGAAGTGTCCACATTGAAAACACATTTACAATACAGTTAACTTGTAAAATTAAGGGTATCCCAAGACACCAATTCAGTTCAAATTTGGAGAGACTGAAAGGTTCTGCAAAACCTGCTAGCTAAGAAGCACAGTTTCACCTCCTTCATCCATGGAGTTTGATACATGTACTGGGTCTGTCTGGAACAGAATTTTTTCCTAGCAGTCCACAGGGTGCTATATTTGAGATTTGTGGCTAAAACAGTGTTGATAATACACGAAAGTTTTGGCTGTTGCTGAACAGTGCTGCACAGTGTCACAGCTTTCTTTTTTTCCACGTTGCCCCCTGCAGTAAGTAGGCTAGGGGTAGGCAAGAGATTGGGAGGGGTATTGCGAGGACAGCTGACCTGAATTGGTCAAAGGGATATTCCATACCATATAACATCATGCTTGGCAACAAAAACTGGGGTAGAGTAAGAGGCTGGGGGTCTTCCAAGTCATTGCTCAGAGACTGGTTAGGCATCGGTCTGCTTGCAGAAGGTGGTGAATGATTGCCTTTGCACCACTTGTTTTGTTTCCTCTTTCCTTACTAAACTGTCTTTATGTCAACCCATGAATCTTCTCACTTTTGCTCTTTCTATTCTCTCCCCCATCCTACAGGGCAGGGGGAGAGAACAAGTGGCTGTATGGGTGCTTAGCTGTTTGGCCTGAGTCAACCCACCACAATTAAGAAACCTGGATATTATGTTTTTCATAAAGTTACAAAGATGGAAAGACAGTGTAGATGTCTGTGTGGTTCGCTGTTTAGGGTTTGTTGTTGTTGTTGGTTTTATTTATTTATTTATTTGGTTGGGTTTTAAGGACATATAGCTTCGATTACCACAACACAGTCCATGACATCACATTAGGCTTTCCTGTTATCCATGTAAACAAAAACCAACCTACTATTAGTTCTTTGAATTAGCACCCTATTTGTTTGTGGGGTTCTATTTGTTTCACATCAGCAAAGCTATAATCCTCTTCCATTTCCTTCTCAAGCAAAGAATTTTCAAACATAATGACTCTCTCTCTGTTCCAAGAAGTGACTTTGAGTCCTTTGAGGGGATTAGTGTTAATGTTCTGTCTGTCTGTCATTCTCAAAATGCATTTAACAGATGTCTGTTTTCCACAGACATCAAAATGCCACTGACAAAAAAATTACCTCTGAATTCTCCTCTTCAAGATTAGAATCTCCTTTAATGCACTGCATTCATAGCAGAATTTCGCAAGTAAAGCCAATATGCCTTTCAAAGAGAGATGAAAAAATGCCCATGCAGATTCCTATGGATACCTAAGTAGCACACATGCCATGAAAGCTGCAGCCACGAAGGTTCTGTCAACCTTTTCCAAAGAAGACTACACTTTCAATAAGGAGACTACACTTTCAATCTAGCTGTAACTTCGCCACTCTTGTAAGGATGCCACAAAACTTTAAGATGGCAATATTTAGAAGATGTATTCTGATGACCTCTCAAGCTAAGTTTGTCCCAGTTTTCAGAAGTAACATTTACTTTTTATAGAAAAAAACACAAAACCAAAGAACACACCTTTTAAAATGTCGGTCTGATTTACTTAAAAACTTGACTATAAATCTAAAAATTTAACTTTAAGTGCTTATTCTGAGCAGTTTGTCCAAGAGCAGAGAGCAGCAGTGTCTTTAGTTCAGATACCTACCACATTCTATTGTTTTGTGGCTCTGAGATGGCTGTCTGTCTTTATGCCGACTCCTGGGGTAGCTTTTGTGTTCCTGAAGAGAGGTTCTTTTATCTGTGCAGTCTGTGCTTTGAGTATGACCTGGTAAACATGTAGTATAGTGCAATCCTGCCATAGAAAGCATGCCCTGAATAGCTTCTTCTTCTGTACTTGTCGAGGTAGGACATTCCCTAGAAAAATAAAGGAGTATTAAGCCGTTCAAAACAGAATCCTAAATTTCTCTGAAGGGATGATTTTCACATTGGTATAAAAGCAGAATTATAAATATGTGTGAAAAGGTCTAACAGTTCATGAACAAATGCCTACAATGTGCTTACTTTTTACTGGGAGTTTCATTTCTGGATGGCTTCTGGGTATTTTGACAAAGGTCTCTCATAACCTTAGATTCCTCTTTGAAATGTGATGTTACTTCCTGTTTCTCTTCATCACCTGAGCTTTCTGACTCCTCTGTGGAGGAATCCTTCTGCTGAAACAAGAGGAAACGGCATGCAGAATGGTGGCCATGCCTCCTAAATAGAGACACTACCTTAATTTATGCTAGGTAAAAAATTCAAAAGCTTCCAGGTCCAACTTTTTAATATATATACTATTCAGAATGCAGTTAACTTGAATATAGCAACTGAGATGCTATACATTCAGATTTTGTAACACTGATGAGTACATGCTCCAGCAATATAGAAAGCATCTCAAAAATCCATTTTCTTACAGAAAACACCTACACACATTAAACCATGCACAAATCATAGTATTCTTTTTAAAGAGAGCATTGATCATTCTTATCTTCTATATTCCAAGTAAAGAAAAAAAAAGGAAGTATGGTTCCAAGCAGCAGCCAGAATTGATGCCTATTACATATAATGGGACACAATCTGCGCCGAGTAACTGTTTCTGGTTCCTGCTCTCACAAAAGATAACTTTCAGCAGCAGCATCTCTCTTATGCGTGACAGAAGCTTTCAGGTAAATCCAGAACACAGCAGGAACAGAGGCACAGCAGCTGTTGCCTGTCTTACAGTGGCACAGCCTCATTTCATGAATGAAAGGGCTTTTCAGCTCCTGCTGAGATTACAGTTTGTATGGGCAGGAGCTTCTCAAAGGTGGAGCAATGTGACTCAATTTGCTTTTATGTGAAGCAAGAATTTTTATGTGAATAGATACGTTCCATCTCGGTAATTCAGACTAAGCTATTTTCAACAAGTACAGAGAACGCCAAAATTTTTTTTTCAAGCCAAGGAATATACATGACATTCAATAAGAGTGTTGAAAGTGGAAGATCAGAACATGGAGGAATCATAATCCTTCAAGACTGACACCACTATCCCTATCATCAAAAACAGAACTGGAATGAGTGAAGTGCATCATATCACAAAGGGAAGTTTTTATACAACAGCTTCATTCACAAGAGCAGCTTGTTAATCTTTGACACTTGGAAAATGACACAAATGGGCAATTAAATTATAGCCATGACTCAATATTAGTAATAAAGCTATTATCTTGTTTTGTTAAGATCTTCTTTGGTGCAATATAAAAACGTAAAAAGGATTTACAGGAGCTACTGAGATACTTCCTTCTATATTCTTCTGCTTCTTAATTTCTAATAATCTAATGGAATAATTTTCCTGCATGTTTAAATTTGTCTTTTGTAATGATATATCCAAAATTAACTAAGAGAGTAAATAGGATTAATATAAAACATTTCACGCAATGACGAAGTCATCCAAAACTGGCTACATTCTCCTGTGAAGAAGAAATATATCACTTCTGAATAACTATTGTTTCTGTGTCTTAAAAAAGGAAACCTGCTGAGCCAAAGTTGCTGACAATGCAGTTTAGAAAACCAGAAAAAGCCACATCATGAAGGTTCCTATCACTTATTCCAACATCTAGATAAAGTAATGATGGAAGACAACAAATATTAAAAATAGATCTTGACCACCATGGAAAAAGTAGGAATTTGAAGACTTCTTGTAAAGTCTTACAATAGGCTGACAATTGAAAGAAAGACCAAAGCATTAGCTTTCCAGAAGCACAAAACAAAAATTTGAGGTAATCACTCCACCCTACTAGCATTTTACTGCTATCCAAGTAAAATTGAAATTAGTAAGTCAGAGCACAATTTTGCAAGGGAAAAAAATAATAAAAAAATTTGTATATACATATGCACATTGCTAAATACTAAAAGTTGTATTAAAATACATGCATGTAAATATATATACATGTACACGTGTGTGTGTGCATTTATATTTTGTTTAGTTGTAAAGAAATCACTACAGTCTAGACCCTCAAATGGAGGATTCCCATTTGTTTCAAATAGTCTAAACACCTCAGTAGGATTTAGCCACTTCAGCTTATTTAAAAGACTGAGGGCCTACAAAATTGTTTCCATTTAACCATCCTTTAAAATGAAACTGTGTGGTAGATACTCACAATTCTAATGATGAAATTTAGACTTGTTATAGAAGAAATTAACAAAGCAACTAGGATCTAACTTTTCTCAGACTTTGCATGTTCTAGAGCAGGGCTCATCCTTTGCCAGCCCCCCTTTAATGACAAAGATGATCATAAAATTTGGCTCAGGATAGCATATCTTGTCATTTTTCTCAACACTAGAATAAATGAAGAATGAGGCAGAACCATAAGTTTGAGATATCAACTTGAACAAGAGTTAAATACCTTGTTATTGCTCTTTTAACACAACCTTTGACCAGATAAATTTGAAGTGAGTGAGCAAAATTATATTTAATTGCTTTGTTAACTTTTGTGACTTTTTCTAGCTATACCTGTGTAGTGCAATCAGGCTCAGATTCTTCTGAATCAGAAATATCAGAGTACTCTGAGGATCCATTCCTGAGTTCTGATTTCACACTTTCAAAGAACACTGAAGAGAGAAAAATTAAAATATAAGATGCAACATTTATTGCATATAATATTAAACAATTATTTTGGAAGTAAAGAACAAGAAACACATATTTAGTTTTTTACAGTCTGTAAACAAAAGCACACTGATCTGGTTCACAAGTCAAGCTTGCTTAAAACTCTAGTGAGTTGCCTACTGTTGACTAACAGACTCCTCAGGCAGCTCACTGAATGAAGCCAGAAGAAGGGAAATCAGGTGCAGCAGGAGCATGTATTTTTTCTCTCCCATAGAGCACATACTCCACAGATGGCACCTTGGGGAATTTCTGCTTTTGTATATACGCTAGAGTCAGAGAAGTGGCTCCCAGAAAAAGTTAATAAGAAGTAATCTTCAATATTACTGTGTCTTAGACTCTTTGAACATGGAATTTCCCTGTTTAAAAATAAAAACACTAAACGTGGAAGTCAGAGGATATTAACTGATTTAAAGGTAAAAAAATCATTGTTACTTGCAATTTTACTTTTACATCACAGTTTACTGGCATATTCTGTCTGTTTTGTGCTACTACAGAGCTGCCAATCACGGTTAAAATGTAGACCTGTTAAAGAAGATTAAAATATTACTGTGACAATATACAATATACTTGCATTGGTTTTCATCACAGAAAGACCTGAAAAGGTAGAGGAGGAGAGGAAATACCAGCCTTAGACATGCTTTTTGCCAGTAGTAAGATAAAGTACTAATCGGAGAATAAGGTGTCAAAATAGACATCAAAAACACTGGCATATGACAAAGCAATCAATCAAATCAGCCACCTAGTCCACATGGTTTACTTTAAGTGCTGAAAGAACTCAAACATGAAGTAGCTGAGCAGCTCTAAGAAGCATGTATTCTTAAAAGACAGCATATGTCCCAAAAAAACCACAAGTAGGAAACACATTTGCAAGTGTTTGGAATCCAAGGCTCAAGGTCAGTGGCCTATATACCTGTGTCAAGGCTGCTGGCAGAAATCTTGATTAAGTACAAATTTGTAAAAGACTATAATATGCAGTTTAACTAGCAGAAGTTTTTTGGAGAAAAGCCAAATAGAATAAAAAATTTATGAATGTATGTCAAGAAGGTAGTGGATAAAGAAAGCAACATAACTTTTTTAAGTTTTCAAGTACTCACAGTTTTATATAAAACTATGGTAAAAGCAAACAAACATTTTAACTTTACTTGTCTTCATTCCAGAGCTAATTTCTGATATGTGTTGGTTTGCTTTCAGCACAGTTTTACATGAAACTACATAAACAGAATGCAATTCTTCATAAATCACTTATTATGCAAGCATAAAAGATGTACCCGTAACCCTATATACACTGCAGTTCTAGTAGGATTCTGTTCCTATTTCAGACTGTGGCAAAGCTCACAAATAGGCGTCAAATGTATTTCAAGGGATATTATTAATTTCTAAACACTGCAGAAGTGGAAATTATTTTTAGAGTCAGAAGAAAGCTAAGAATGAGACAGGTTATCAGAAAGTGAATAAAATGAACAGCTGGGACCAAAATCTAGAGAAGACCAATTAAACTTAAGATAGTATTAGAAAGAACTGTGAGGAATATCCAAACACAGTAAATGAGCAACAACACTGTATATGAAGTTAAGCTAAATAAAGTAATGCTCAAAATATGACAATAAAATGAATATCTAAATTACTATAGCTCAGAAAAACCCTCATTTCTGATGACAACTCAAGCGTTCGGCTCATTTCAAAAAGGCAAACAAGACTCTAGGATAAGCAACAGCATGCATGATACAGAAAATAATACCGTTATATAGCTCAAATGAATTTTCCTTTGGATTACTGCCTTTTTCAAAGAAAAATCTGCTCCAAACTTAGAGACAATTTGAAGGAAGGGGCAAGAACGATTAAGGATATCTAAATATGCTCACATGTGGAACTTCAGATCTTAAGCAAAAATTAATGTGTAAATAATGAACCACAATTTAAAAACAAAACTTCATGAAGGCTTCTCAGAAACTTTTCTTCTTTCTGTCTTAAGGAACCGGAAAATCCTAATTATTAAAATGACAAAACTATTACGAAGAAATGTGAGTCTTCCTATAAGAAGGCAAATGATTCAGCGAGACAGAAAAGAAGCTGGACATATACATAATTAGCTATATACAGATAATACTAAGATTTATAAAAGCAATGCTATAAACAGAGTCTCATACTTTAGAAGCCCTCTTGCCTTCTCATAGAGACTAACTTACGATACCCTACTAAGAGGGACAAATTATTTGTTATCTGCATACTCTCTGGTAATATGATCTAGACTGAATGGCTAAAGCCACCTAACATTATTGAGACATTCCTGGTTCATTTGGGGCTGGGTAGTAGCATGTATGACATAACACACTGTATGAGCCTCAGGTTTGATCCAGTTTGGCTATGCCAATATTCCTATATGCAGCCAAAGCATTGTCCATTTCTACCACTTCTATTTTGCAAGCTCTGTGCAAAGAGTCAGAGAATCACGGAATAGTTTGGATTGGAAGGGACCTTTCAAGGTCATCTAGTCCAACCCCCTTCCATGGGCAGGGACATCTTCAACTAGATCAGGTTGCTCAGAGCTCCGTCCAACCTGACCTTGAACGTTGCCAGGGATGGGGCATCTACCACCTCTCTGGGCAACCTGTTCTTGTGTTTCACCACCCTCACTGTGAAAAATTTCTTCCTTATGTCTAGCCTAAATCTACCCTCTTTTAGTTTAAAACCATTCCCCTTTGTCCTGTCGCAACAGGCCCTGCTAAAAAGTTTGTCCTCATCTTTCTTATAAGCCCCCTTTAAGCACCGAAAGGCCGCAATAAGGTCTCCCCGAAGCCTTCTCTGGACCCCCTCCAACAGGTCCATGTCTTTCCTGTGCTGAGGACTCCACAGCTGGACACAGTACTCCAGGTAGGGTCTCACCAGAGTAGAGGGGCAGAATCACCCCCCTCGACCTGCTGGCCACGCTTCTTTTGATGCAGCCCAGGATATGGTTGGCCTTCTGGGCTGCGAGCGCACATTGTCAGCTCATGTCCAGCTTTTCATCCACCAGTATCCCCAAGTCCTTCTCGGCATGGCTGCTCTCAATCCCTTCATCCCACAGCCTGTATTGATACCGGGGGTTGCCTCAACCCAGGTGCAGGACCCTGCACTTGGCTTTGTTGAACCTGATACGGTCCACACGGGCCCACTTCTCGACCATGTCCAGGTCTCTCTGGATGGCATCCCATCCCTCAGGCGTGTCAACTGCACCACTCAGCTTGGTGTCATCTGCAAACTTTCTGAGGGTGCACTCGATCCCACTGTCTATGTCACTGATGAAAAAATTAAACAATACCAGTCCCAATACAGACCCCTGCGGGACACGACTCGCCACCGATCTCCATCTGGACATTGAGCCATTAACCACTAGCCTCCG
>NW_009225800.1:8983-9188 GCF_000690835.1 Fulmarus glacialis
TGCGATAGCTTCCAGGAGGATCTGTTCCATGATCTTCCCATGCGAGACTGACTGGCCTGTAGTTGCCAGGTCTTCCTTATTTCCCTTTTTAAAAATGGAGGTTATGTTTCCCCTTTTCCAGTCAGCGGGAACTTCACCGCACTGCCACGACTTAGATACACTTGGCTTAGACAGGTACACTTGGTTTAGACAGGTACACTCTTCG
>NW_009225801.1:0-9880 GCF_000690835.1 Fulmarus glacialis
CAAACTATTCTATGATTCTATGATTTAAGGAAAAAAAACAAATCAGAGAATTAGGACTTGCTATTTAATTAATTATTTTCCCCTCTTTGATTAAACCAATGAGAAATAGCTAAAAATCCAAATACTTTCTGAGATGCTAAATTAAACACTATGAAATATAAAAGATTTGGTCCTAGCTGTGGTCCTAATCTAGTATTCAACCATATAAGAATACTGTTGAGTATCAGCATTCATAAAATTATTTCCTTTGAATTTCACAAAGTTATTTGTGAGTGAAATTACTTTTTTGTGTTTCTCAGAGCAGGCTGTGTTCCTTGTCTATAGACAATTCATACTGAAATTATTGTAAGTTTGACCTAGCAGTCACTGTGTGGTTTGGTTTATCATTAGCAAAAAGGTAATAAGCATAAAGCTTAGAATTACATATTAATGGGTAAATGAAAGAGGATATGGAATTGTTTTAAAATTATATCAAGATTCAATATTGATAAGTAGGTGTTACTAAATAACTACTGTGGTCCTTTCCTTCAGTAAGGATGAACAAGCCTAACAGATGGGATCATAGAAAACAATTCAGCTGATGCAATGTAAGTTTAAAGTAAAGCTTCTCTCTGTTTTCATTCTGCAGAAAGGGCTGCAAAATATGTTTTTGAATTGGCAATAAGTTTCTAATGGTACTGTGATGCCTAACTAACATTAATACCCTTGAGAATATCATTCCTAAGCAATAAGGTATGTCTTTACATAGATAGCAGAAAAATATGAATAACAAGGTGTCATTCTTGCCTTTAACCTTTTAAAAGAGAAGAACACAGCAGACATTAGCAACAAGTAGTGATGTAGTAGTCTCTGCTCATTTCATTGTTCTAGTCATTAAAATGTGGAGATCTGCAAGAGCAGTGAAAACTTACAATCTAGCCATGTGCATGCTTCTAATTGAATAGAGGATATGCTTATAATATCTATCCTTCAATTTGCGTGTCAGGTAATGATGTCAGTTTTATACTGACAGTTAACAGCTATAATATAGTGTTAATCAAATGATCTTTCAGTTATAAGTGATTGAAGGATTAACTTCTTCAGCCTTAAATCACATTCTCACTGAGCAAATTAGGTGGAGAGAGATCCTTTCAAAGAATCTGCAAGCCCTGTACTAAGTACTAAGAACCAAAAGATCCAGCTATCTTGGAGATGAATTATTACCATAGTTTCTGGAACAGCAAGGGTATGAGAAGAAAGGGAGACTAATTACTCCATGATTTTTTGAAAAAACACCTAATACTCAAAAAGCAAAATAGCATTACCAAACTGAACACACACACACAGACAAAAAAAAAAAAAAAAAAAAATCTGAGAAAATTTTTAGAACCTGAGTTCTTTTTTATTTTATTTCAGTGCAACACCTTTGATATTCACTTATTTCTCCATAAACTATGGTTATGAATCCAGACTATTTCAAATCAGTAAAGTTTTGATCAAATCTATTATATTATTTCCAAAAAGTAAGTTTTAGACTGATATGTGTTCTTGTTAAAAAAAAAAAAAAAAAGAAAAATAGAAAGAAGTGACGAACCTGGACTTCAAGAATACTACAGGAGATCTTCAGTATTAACTGTTTTCCTTATTCCATACCTAGCATGAATCCTACATGCCATTTTTAAAGATAGAAAAAATATAAATATCCAAGAAAAGAAATCCCATTCTTAAGCAATATAGTTAAGTCATGTTTTTATTATCGCTTGAACATTGTAGCATGAGCTGCTATGGAGTTGTTCAGAAGGCTATGAAAGCCTCTAGGTCCAAAAGTGGTCTAGCCACTCTTCTCTGTGGGTGTTCCAGGTATGCCTATGCTGTCAGTCAAAACGCGGTCTGTCTCTTGTTCTCAAGGCCACCTTTGTATCTTTCACTCTCTGTAACACTCACACACATGCATGTAGTGAATTCAGCGTGAGCTCTGGAGCTCCCTGTTTGAAAACAGTGGAAGAAGACAGAGAGCGATAAGCATTTTTTCTTATGCTGCTCTCAAAGGAGGTGTCCTGTGCAGTGCCAGGAGTAGCACAGTCCATTGTCCCAGATGATAATGCTAATACCATGTCTTCCTAAACACAGTTTACAACTGACATAAACGTAGAGCATAAACCCTTCCCTGCTCTTTTTTTCCCTCTTCTTTCTTGGTGGACATTCAAAGTGGACTTCAGCCCACTTTGTCGTCAGTTGTTTTCACACCTTACCTGCCTGGTACTGACATAGAACAATTCTATTCTCCCTGAAGGGGTAACTAAGGTCCGAACAATCTATCATTATGTTTTTAAAATAAAATAATAAAACCCAAATCTGGCTTTTGCTAGACGTTTATCACCATCACATGGGAAGGCAAAATTCTCTGCATGTTTCCATACTGTTTTTTTATCAGCCTGAGTTCAGTACAGGATTGTTTGCAAATATCGCCTCCTGTAAAAGTTTCAAGCATTTCAAAACTGTTTTCAAAACTATATTTAATTCTTTAACATCACTGGCACAAGCATTATGAAATAAAGTAAATGTGTTGCAAGTCTGTTGTAGGATTTCTTAGGTTAAGAATCTTCAAGAACAGACCTTTATATTCTTGAAGTCATCATTTTGCTTCTTAGTTGTTTCTGCACCGCGAATAAAAGTTATATAAAGATATTCCTATCAAAAAGTCTTGCAATCCAAAACATTTGGATACAAATCCAAAAAGTAGTGAATATCTGCTTTCATTGAACAAATAATATACACTCTTCATAATGTTACTAAATGTTCTTCTATATTAATTTCTGACACACAACTGAAACTGAAAGAAAACAGTTTATACAAGTTATGTATGAACTGGAAAGCTTCACAGATTTTCTGCAGCTATAATGCTTTGAATTAGGGTACATTTATTTTCAAATTATATTATAGTATCCTATCATTCTCATAAAGCAAGTAATCTCTATCAACTACTCAGCAACTACTCAGCAACCTATTTATATCTTAGAAATCAGAGAGGTGTTCTCAGAAAGGGAATGTCTCGATATTATGTCATCAGTATATAGAATAGCCAAAAAAACCCCAAACCTCATAACAATCTGACTTAATTTGAGCTAACAAAATTGTCATACTTCTAATAAAATTCAGAAAATAATAAGAAATAGAAAAATCTATAGAAGCATATCACAGATAACTATACACCAAATTGGGCATTTTCCTCAAATACAACTGGTTGGACAGTAAAAAATAGATGAAAGGTGTTGTCTCAGTTAAACATATTTTCTTTATGTCCTGGTTTCGCCTGGGATAGGGTTAAATTTCTTGCTAGTGCTGTGTTTTGGATTTAGTATGAGGAGAATGTTGATAACACACTAATGTTTTCAGTTGTTGCTAAGTCCCCTTCTAGTCCAAGGACAGCTCCCATGCCTACTGACTGAGCTAGGTACACAAGATGGGAGGGAACATAAACAGGACAGCCAGCTCAGCTGGCTAATGGGGTATTCCATACCATGTGACGTCATGCTCAGTATATGAATGGTAGGCGTGATCCAGGAAGTACCGATCGCTACTTGGTTATCGGTCAGCGCGGGTGGTGAGCAATTGCTTTGTGCATCACTTATTTTGTATATTTTATCATTATCATTATTATTCTCCCTTTTCTGTTTTATTAAACTGTCTTTATCTCAACTCACGAGTTTTTCTCACTCTTACCCTTCCGATTCTCTCCCCGTCCCACTGCGGGGGCGGGGGGAGTGAGTGAGCGGCTGCATGGTATTTGGCTGCCTGCCAGGTTAAACCACGACACTTTATTACAGATTTGTAGTAATAAAGTAAAAGTAATCATGGAGTTTGAACATCATTCAAGCCCTTGCTTCACCAGAGTTTTGTTTGATTAGTAAAAGCTCTACCAACAAGTTTTCTTTTTTGAAGAAAACTGACACTTAATATAACCACTTGTAGAAAGATGATTGTAAAGGTTATGTATTTCTGACTTTTACTGAAAATATTGAAAATGTTACAGAACTTATATTCAATAGAATGGATTTTGTAAAGATAAAAAATCCCTCCTTCCAAAACAATAGACTTTTAAAAAATTACACTTAAAATTCAGTTGAAGTACTGCTGTTACAGGGATTGGGCAATGAATATAGAAATTGAGAAATCCACATTATGTTTTCCTCATTCAGGTCTTTCAAAACAACAAGACAAAGTAAAATATTGCCCTATGGGAAAAGAAATATGAGATCTATAGAATGATCTGCAAACCAAAAATGTATTTGAAATTGCCAGATTATAAATGAAATTTTCTTAGGAAATATTAATCATCTTGATCACATTCAAATCAGCTCAATCTTTACAAGCCCATTTTTTAGTAGTTTACTCTGCTTAAGGAAGAAAGTCAGGTTATATCTATGAGAAGAAAGGATTCTAATCATAAATCAAAATGCTGGATAAGGAAAATGACAATAGTATCGTACTTTTCTATTAGACAGAAATCCAGGCTTTAGCTGACAATAGTTGTGACAACAAAATCCTTTTAATCTTCTTGAATTGTAATTTTACTATCCTTGGATCAAGAAAAACAGTATACTAGGTCTACATCGAGATAGGCAGATGATGCATTTCATACAAAGATATTTGGCTTAACATATTTTTGTCTGATACGTATCACACAATATGAGTGAGCTGCATCTTGCCAGCCAGCATTCTTCAGTGCTCTCTAATGACTACTCGGCAAGAGGTTGGAAAAATTTTACATGTTAATATTGTTTTACCTTTTTTATTCTTTCTGCTATCGTTTCTCCAAAATGTCAATATATATTTCATTGTGAAGAGTTTCTGACTGTTAACAAGTGAGTAGCTGATTCTGACCACTAAATATCAAGGAATAAAATGGATGATGGTCTTGAGTATAGCACCTCTGTCTGCTTTTCTGGATAGCTGAAAAAATGCTCGTGCACAAATGATGGCTGTGCCATAGCATAGCTGGAGGGCACTTCATCCTTACCCTGAAAAAATAAATGAAGGTCCCAGGCAGCATAATAGACATGGTGTCAACCATTAGAACATGCATCAGTAAATCCCTCTGATAATTAAAATTCACAACTGTGACAAAATGATTTGGAGGTATTATAGAAGGCTGTCCCAGATTGTAGTATATAGTTATTACTTCTTGGAGTTGTGATGACTAATAAAATGTATTTCACAGAGTTGTTCTCTTAAGCATAATTCACAATTAATTGTGAATACACACATTCTAACATCTCTTTGCTTCTTATTTATCAAGGCAATCTTATTGCTTTTGGAGAGAATATGAAGAAAATGAGGAACTATTCACTGAAAATAAATCAATAATTTCTCAATTCTTGCCATAATCTTTAAATGTTATATTGATAGCTATAAGCAATGAACTTCCAGGAACATTGTCACTGTCTACCTCGCTTGTTAATGAACTGTAGAAGGACACACGAAACTCTTAGTAACTGTTCATGACTCTGGACCATTCTCTTCATTCTTGCTCACTATGAGCAATGTAAGTATATAATTAAGTATGATCTATTCAAGGTCCTTTCTGCATATCAGAAATCCCAAAGCATCATTAATTGGAGTGAACAGAGCATCTGGTTGCTTGTGATCTTATAGTTTCAGCGTATAGGATATTTAATTAAAATAAATGCCCTCCCTCCCTCTCTCATAGGGGAATTAACTCATTAAAATTTTCAAAAGTAAGAATCAGTCCTCCAGCAAACATTAACATTTGGGAAAGAGCAGAAGACTGAGTGGATAAAGCAGCCTGTCTTCTGTATGTTATACATTTCTCCCTTGGTGCTGGATGACACTTCTACTGCTCATTCATCTTAACCTTGAGGTAGGACTCTTTGATGTCCTCTTTAAAACTAAGTTGGTTTACAATCTGTTTTTTTTTGATCTTGTGTCATGGTTCTTTTCGATCCTCTAGCTAAGTACACAGGCCACCACACAATTTTGCTAAGTTAATTAGTTATTATGTACCTAATTAGTAGATATTAGTAAACTAGACAATCTTCCACTGTCTTATGGCCATAACAACTTACTCACTGAGTCCCTGAGTATTCTCTGCATGGACATCTGCCTCACTTGGGGAACCTGCATACACATAGTCCAGCTACATGTGATATGAGTTCTCTGAATGCTTACTCATATGTGTGGTTTTTACATGGCTAGATGGGGGTGGCTCAGACCATAATTCTACCAAATCCCTTGCTGTTTGTGTGAGCTGTACATGCATTTTTATGCTGGCTTTTTCTTTTTCAGCTGGCATCCTGGAGTGTCCTTATCTTTTGTTCAGGAAAAAAGCATACCAGTCGATACCAGAGAGTTGAGAAACTGAGATGTCTTTGTCCCTACAGACTCAACTATCAGCCAAACCTGCATATTTGACCTTGAGGCATGGATGGGGGAGCAGATGGTCACATCTGCAAGCCTATTTCTCAGATTTCATCTGGTATAGTCCGGATAGTCAAGTATAATAGCCTGCATCCAGCTTGCTGTCATTTGAAACACTGGAAAGATACACACCTGACCTGTCACACTTTCTGTTTCCATCTCACTGAGCCATGTATTAAACAGACACACACAAGATCAGTTTGCCTTTATTGGTATCAAATAAACCTGAAAATGATGTTCAGATAGAAGAGATCGAATACAATATAAAGTGCAATGGTGTCAAAGGTTTTGATCACTTTTGATTGCACTGATATGAACATGACAGGAACCCTGTCATTTTCCCTTAGATTTGTTATAATAAGTAAAGCACAGCATAGTTACATATTTTTATTTTCCCCAAGGCTTCCATGAAATATTAAGTGTAAGGAGTCGCTGAATCTGGTAGCCTCATAGAGGTAAGGCTGCCGCAACCCCATTCCCCAAGGTCCAGCCAGCAGTACAGCTGAGCAGGTATTCCCAATAGGCACTCAGACACAAACACACATAAACAGCACAGGTCAGTATGGCCAACATGATCAATACAGAAACTCTCAGCACTTGGGCTAATGTGAACAGCACCAAAAGCATCATCCTGGTCCCTCCTCTGGCTGATCATGATGAAGATCCATTAGTGGGAAATACATGCATATGTGTAATGCAGATACCTCTGCTAACTGGCCTTAGACACTCAGTCTACTGAGTAACTGAGCCTTGGATCCTCTCGCCTTCAGCTGCTTCACGCAGGGACACACACATGCAAAGAGGTCTCTCAGGCTTGGACCTCCTGGTCCATCCAGCAGCCAACTCACAGGCCCTCTGGTCTGTCCAGCATCCATCCCGGATTAATTGTCGCTCCAACACCTGTCTTCCAAGCCACTCACTGGCTAATTCTGCCTGATATTCACTAGTGATCACACACTGACAAATAACCACATAATATGGACACACGCCAGTCTCTCTAGTTGCTGGCACCACAGGCCTGTGGCCCCGATAACCCATGGTCACCCCTCCTGTTGGGGGCATTCAGTCCAGTGCTAACACCACAGACGTACGGGTCTCTATGGCCATGGTGTAATCCCAGTTTCTGGCACTCAGACCCCTGTACACACACATGCACACAGGGTAGAGAATCCCTCACACAGGGGAAAGTTAGAAATGGAATTTAACAATAAGACAGGGCAGACAGCGCTGATCAGGCGCAGGGCATGGCCAGGCAGGTGTACCAACAAGCAACCTTCTTACACACAACCAGTTGTTTAAAACTTTACTTCTCTATTTTCACACTGTTCTTCCCCCCAAACCATCTTCATCCCTCCCTCCCTCCCTTTCCCTTCCTTTGATTCCTCCCTTAAACATCGCATAATGTCCTGTATAATCCCAGGATGCATCCTATAGTAAATCCTATACCACCAGGCTGTGACCCCCCCTCAATCTGAAAGGTGCTGCAGAGCACCACTCCCACTGATGGCGCTCACAGTGATGGGTGCCATCCCTGACAAGGAGCTGATGGCTCCCCTAGGGCAGCCCTGGCATCCTTTGGCTGGGTTTTGCCACTTGCTCTTGTGCCTCGGTGTTCTTTTGTGTGCATGGAGACAAGCCTTCTATCATATAACCTAACATTTAACTGGAGAAGTGTCATGCAAAAAATACACTGTGTTGCAAGAAAGTGTAATGAACTTTATTGTCACACCTTGGTTATTCTCACTGACCATAAGTTCATACATGAACATAAAAGGACATAAGATTAAGAATTAACTTTTTTTTCGTTGTATACTTGCTGCTGCCACTTCCAACCATCCAAAGTAATAGGGATTTCTTGTGATCGAGTTTGTATTTGAACTCAGATTAAATCCAGATTGATTGACTCGTATTGCAAAATCCATTTTTGCCCCTGTTTATATTTTGGTCACCTATAGTTATGACTTTTGTGGGGAAAAGTATTTCCTTTTATTTGTTTTAGGCTTGTTATGTAGTCATCTCACTGGGTGTCTACTAGCTTTTTTTTACCATAAAGCATATAATGATTTAAAATTTTTCTCCTTGAGCATCTTTGCAACTTTCTATGACCTAATGGTGATCAGCAACTCAACAAATGTTCCATTCTACAGCCTCAACTCATAGGGTAGGTCTTCCTCCACCCCAGCAGTCCTTAGAGATGCTGTCAACAGCTACAGGAGATGCAGCCAGAACACAGAGGAAGTCATGGTGACCATTGTCATCCTTTTTTTTTTTTTTTTTTTCCCCACCAGACCACACTCTATAGCATTTTTCTGGGACTTGGGAACCTTATGTTCTATCAGAGGAAACTTGAAAACCCACCAACCTGTCCACAAAGCTCTTTGGGCAGATCTCTATCCATATCTCATTTTGAAAATATTTCACATGGTATAGGAATTTTAAACATTTATTTGAATGGTTATTCATGACTAATCTCTATAGTTGGGTCATTTTTTTCTCTTTTCCAATGGATATGATGCTTTTTTCATGCTTTCCATATACTGTATCTATCTAGATATCTGACTTGGGTTGTAACTTCCAGTAAGCAGTAGCACCTTAAAAGTTAAGCTGATCTTAGCTCTGCATTGCTACATTATTTGCCCATTATGAACTGACTCTTTACTTAAGTTGTGAAGAGAGAACAAGGAAGATAATTATGAAGTCATGAATGAGCACTGGTCAGAGCTGCTGTAAAATTCAGAACAGCTGGAACTTTTGTTGCATGGTGATAACCAGTTATAATACAAAAAACATCATGCAAAACAATGCACACATTTTCTGAGATTTCAACAGTTCAGTAAAATTTATCTGTTACACTTCTCTGACTTTCTCTGCTCTGTCGCAGCACCAGTTAGGATCGGCATTAAGAAGAGAGAATCAAAACCAATTTTAACAGTATTTTAAACCTGAGTAGAGCCTAAGTGAAACATGAATCATGATATATTTGCAGTTCTTTTTTACTGCACATGGTTGTATACAAATGTATACATATGCATATGTACTGTCAGGTGCTTGAATATACATATATATATTAAAAATATGTATATATTTTTAAAATACATACTTACATATAAATATATCCACCTAAACACAAATATTTTGGTGAAAAGTATGATTATTTGGAATTTTTCAATCAGTAAACTGAGCGTGCTGGCTTTTGGGAACTATGGGTCATTCTAAATAATGAACAAGAATCTACCAAGAATGCACATGCAGACGGCTGCTACAACCTTGTCTTCCCCATCTCTGTCATGAAGCTCTGCAAATTACTTCAGTAATACTTTAAGGAAGTTTCATGTTGTAGACACGCAAGGAAAATTTTACTAAAGCTTAGACATGCAGCATAAAAAAAAGATAAGAAAGGACTGCAAGAACTCACTGCAATACTCAGGGACTCGCAGCATAGACAGGTACACTCTTCGCTGGG
>NW_009225802.1:0-3793 GCF_000690835.1 Fulmarus glacialis
CGGCCGCCGCGCTCCCGCCCCTCCTCGGCCCCCGGCCTTTATTGTTTAGCCCCTTTTTGCATCTGTGACTTTTCGGGGTTTTATTAGACTCTAATTAACGCTCCCCGGCTGTCAGCTGAAAGGAGAGGAAACCTTGCCGTAATTAGCGGGAGGGGGCCCTGGCAGCGGGGATGCACGGACCGGTAGATGTCTCTCGCTCTGCCTCGAAAATACACACCGGCTTTAAATGCTGTGCCTTCATTTTCCTCCACGGCTGTTTATGCTCTTCTCTCTGCTGACGTGGCCTCGATAGAGCTACTGCACCCTCCTTCCCCGGCTTTTGGTCCCCCTAGCCCTGCTCTCCCTCTTTAACACACTGCATCCCGCTTCAGCATCCTCTTAAAACAACTTTTCCAAGGCCAGGTCCTGTTCCAGCCCGGTGCAACTCCGCTCGCTGCGGATGAATTTGGCCCAGGGTATGTTTGCTTGCTGAGGATGGTCATATATCAGGGAAGGGCACCCTATGCCCAGCATGTGAGTATACACTGTGGCTAAAAATTAACCTGCCAGAAGCTGCTTTGGTCGCCAAGGAGGCGCGCGGGCACCTTTCCCTGTGGCCGGTCCCGCTGTGCTCATGCTGAGCTGATCTTCTCAGCCGAGTAAATCTGCAACGTGCGAGGCTGCTGCTGCCAGTCCAGAGAGGCTGGTTGTTTTCATTAAGGGAAGCGATATTTTGCCGAAGTGTTGCACAATAACACCAAAGATTAGATTCTCAGCCACACTCTTCGTGGGTGCAGGTTGAATTCACACCGTGACTCATTACCCGTCCCCCTCTTCTCCGTCCCACCCAGATTTCTCCCAGAGGCTCCTCCGAGGGCCTCTGAAGCACGTATGGATGCTATACACCTCGCTCCAGCAGGGTACACAGTGCGGCGGCAGCACCCTGCTTCGCCCATGGGGGACCACCCTCAGAGCTCCTCTTACGGATAAAGAAGACTGAAGAAAGCTGTTCAGGTGCAGCTGCTGCTATGGTTTTTTGATTTATCTTTCAATCTTTGCCTGAAAGGACAGGAAACATCCATTCTTTTCCTATTTTTCTTGTGGGATTGTTTCCGTGAACGTAGGTGCATCCGCCAGGGCTCTTTGCAGATGTTTCACAAGAGCGGGTCCAGCCCCAGCCACAAAAAAGGAAGTTTTTTCCCCCAAGAGAAACCTGACTCAACCAACCAGCAGATACTGAGCAGGTACTTTGGACAGTTTGAAGGCAGAAAGTAGGCATTGCCCTCTAGCTTGATTATCAGCATCTTCTATTGTGCGGCCCCCCCCAAAATCCCCGCACTTTCCACTGTTTCCTCTACATTTGTTTTGATACTCAAGTAAAGAGATGTAAAGCAAGGAAAAGAGATAAACTACCTATTCCAGCTAAGTGAAGCCTGAAAATGCTGAACAAAAAGGTTTAAAAAAAAAAGTGAAATATTTATTAATTTTCCAGTGATTTAAAATGTCCCATCCATCAGTACCTGCAGGCACAAAAGAGAAACTTGCAGAAGCCAGTGCAAATTGGCCGGCATTGCCCCCCGCGCTGGGGATGTGGGGATAAATTGGCCAGCATTGCCCCCCGCGCTGGGGATGTGGGGAAGGTGAATTTTGGAGCGGGCTTATCTGCACTATGTGCTGCGTGCCCAGTCCCCGCACATAACCTCTATGAATGGCGAGCTCCAAGCATCGCCTTTATTTTTATCTGCTCTTCTCAAGGCGTAGCCTCAGGTAAGTGCTTTAAGCCCAGTTTTGATGGCTCAGAGTGCCTTAAGTATATAAAATTAAGATAATACCCTGAAAACACAAACCCATCCAACTGACACAATTCATCCCTCCCTAAAATTAGCCCCAACCTTTCGCTCTGGGCCATCCTGAGCCTTTCCCGGCATCACCTTGGCAACACACCACGAAAACAGCCCGACTGCAGAGTGCAAGCTAGAGGTCAGCGCATCTTGGCGCTTTCAAATCCCAGAGGAATTCATTGCAGAGCCAAGGGACGCTGGGGAAAAAAAACAACCTAAACCACTACCGCAGTTTAGCTGGGGACAAAAAAGCAGCGGTTGGTAGTACCGTGAGAGGTTGGCAAGATGCCGCCTGTGGGAAACCCCTGGCTCGGGGCCATTTGCCGTCCCGCAGCGGCTGCCGTGTGAGCAGGCAGAAACGCTCCTCGGAGCCCAGGTACACACAGCAGCTAATGCAGCGCTGCTGGGAAATACTTAATGTCTTGTAGGAGGCAAGACTGAATGGATTTACATTTATTTAGATTTTTTTCTCCCTTTCAATGTCTGCTTCCTACGCCACCGACCTTTTAAATTATTTCGGTACTTACTGACTTTGTTTTCTGCGTGTTGCTGTTGAGCAGGATTTCTATCTTCCAGCTTCCTGCCTTTTGCCATCTAGGATGGCCAGCCTTCTCAGGCAGTTTTGTTTTAACACCAGGATTTTTCTGAAGTGTCTGCAAACCTTTAGGAGCCAGCATTTCTGGCCGCCTTAGCTGCCAAATTATGAGCAACTTGTGAAAACGCAAAGTGCCTCAAGCTGAGTCCTAAAAAAGAAGGTCCTCCAAATACTTAGTCACATGCTCCAGCCTTGGTCTAAAGACTGAGGTATGAGGTGCTTATGATTTAGTATGAGATCTTTGCTATATTTATGGCCTATTTCATATATCGGAGCTATTTCACTGGAAATGGTGTTGGAAATCAATGTGCTCATTAGAAGTCGATGCTAAGTGCTTTTGAAAATTCACTTTCTTTTTCATTTCTCCTAGCTATCAATTTTGGTTTTGTTTTAAACCTGTCTTCCCGAGGCCTTATTCATTAATAGATAAGCAGTAATAAGTAGGTTATGAGCATACAGTAGGCTCATCTGCCACGTCGCATACCCAGTGCACTTCCTACCTAGAAATAAATCTGATTTTTCAAGGATGGGGAACTGCTTCAGCTCACAGAGGGTCTCTGAAAACCGCACACTTTTGCTGTATCTGTGACGAGAATGACAAACTCCAAATGGGAAGGAAGGACTCAGTCCAGACCCCAGCTGGAAAACAACCTTACGGGTAGTTGTCCTCTACAGTACCAGCTGCAGTGCTCTGTACTGTCAATGGGGGGGTAAAGGGGATAAAATAAATGGGCTGAAACTAGAAATTCTGGGGGAGCGGAAGGACGTGCTGACTTTTGTAGAGGGTTTTTTCTTTTTTAATTATTAATTACCCTACTTTTGGGGCATTTATTGTCTCAGCAGTGCTATTCATTCACTTGTGTCACAGGAACACATAGATGCTTCAGTACTGTCTCATCCTAAACGGTAACATACATTTAGGAGGAAAAACCCTCTCACAAGTTACTCAAACTCCAAACCTTGCTAGTCATTCACAACTCCCGTATGGCTGAATGGTCAGTGTGGTTACACCCACTACACCCCATAAACGTGCCCAGAGCTGGCAGGAGGAGGCTCCGATGCCTGAGCAGTGCACCTCGAGCACGTGGGACAGGCACCGCGTCCCCCAGTCTCACTCAGGAGAAGTTCAGGTATGGATTGAATGGTTACCCAGAGCCGTGCGAGAAGGTAGCAGTGGAGTGCTAGTGAAGCAGTCGTGGGTGGCTTTTCTTTGGCACTGCCTCGGTCCTCTCTTTAGATTTCAACAAAAACCTCCGTTAATCCTGTGGCTGCTAATGAAACAAAAGAAAGGGGAGGAGACCCCAATAACGCTTGACTGAGAGGCCTTACAAGCCCTTAGCTGTATGCTTTCTGAGCTTAGAATCATAGAATCATAGAA
>NW_009225803.1:0-64172 GCF_000690835.1 Fulmarus glacialis
GCAGGATGCCCAGTGCGACCTCCTGCCGCCGCCGTTCTCCGGGAGCAGCCGGGGCTCTAGCCAGCGGAGCCCCGGGAGCTGGGCAGCCCACCGTGGCCTTGAATTCACCCTTAAATTGTGCGGCTGGATTTGGTGGAAATGATTGAGGGCGGCGGGAAAGGAGGGTGTGGTGTTGATGCGGGGGAGGTGGTGTTAATGCGAGGGACGTGGCCAGGGGTGGGAAGAGGTTAAAAGGTGGGGGAATGAGCTGGCTCACCCTGGCTAACATGGGTGCAAGGTGATACGGCTGGAGAAGGTAGGTTTGCAAGGAAGTCCAGTGTTAGATAATGCTGAAGGTGAAAGAAGTAAGGAGAGGAGGGAAGGGGTGAATTCCAGCACAGAAGAGCAGTGTAAGGGGCTGGCAGGGTCTTAGGCTCACAAGAGCTAATGATGAACTCGGATGCAGTAGTAAGGGCTGTGGAAATACGTAGGAATCACTAAAATAAGATCTTGGTGCCTGTATTGCAAGAGTGCAATGAAAATGCATCACTTGCTGGGCGTTGAGTTAGAAGGACAGCCATATTCATGAAAAGCGTAAGGCAGCTCCTTGGACTGTATTAAGTCTTATAATGTGCCTTTCCTGAGGCACCCTTTAAGATTTGATTATACTCTGCACAGGCTGAGTAAGGAGGTACTATGTGGCAGGATTTACATTTTCAAGGGAAGTATGAAAAGCTCTTAATTTCAGATATAGCAATATCGGGTGCTGTACAGAGGTCAGGAGATTCAATTACATGCATGCTCATAATACAGGCCAAGGGCTGAGCAAGTGGCCATCGGTGTAAAATAGTGATGGGTGTTTTTACAGTGACTCATTGATTGTTCATGTGGAAGCAAGTACATCAAGAGAGATGAAAATTCTTAAAGACACTAAGACATTACGATAGTTCCAACTGCAATAGGCCGTTTGCTAACCATTTCTAACCATAACAAAGTGATAGTTCTAACTGCAATAGGCTGTTTGCTAACCATTTCTAACCATAACAAAGTCTGAGGCCTGCTCTATCCAAATGCTAGAGTAAGCTCGTGTTCATCTTCATCCCAGGTGTGAATTTGGCAGACGTGGACAAGGGCATGATGAGACACTCGCCTGGGGGATAATTCTGTTTGGAATGTTGTTTTGTGCGGTATTGGATTTAGCTGTATGTGGGAGCTAAAGTCTTATCTGAGATTTTATCTTAACTCCTTGCAAACTCTAAACTACAGGGGGAAAAACATTGCTTCCTGGCAACCCTTTTTTGATGGTCTGGAAGAGCAAAATCTTGTCATATACTGATTTGTGGATTAATTTTCTGTAAGAGATAGTGATATGTGGGATACATTTTGATTCGTGACTTCACACAGAAGCTCTGCCTAAATGAACTCTAATGCACATCTGTGGGGGGTAAGGATGGATCCTTTGGCATGTTCTCAGTGTGCGTATTCTTGTAGCTGGTATGGATTTGGAGAGTTTTTTCTATCCTACATTCCCTCCTTTCTTGTTTTGGATCTTATTAATGTGCTGTAAAGCTTGTAAGAGTTATGCTGATAGTTGTTTCTCCATGTTTTTTTTTTTTTTCCCCCAATACATGAATGCATGAAAAATGACTGGGAAAAAGCATAGATGAATTTCAGAAAAAGGTATAGAAATCCATTGAAAACAGGTTACCCGAAGTCTCACTGCCCATCAATAATTACAAATCTGCTATGCATATCTTCAGAAAGTAGCTGACCAGTTAACTGGGCAAATATAATAGATGGGTAGGATCTCTGCAGAGTTGAGCAGGTTTGTGACAGCAGGGCAGGCTCCTGGGGGGAAGAGGGAAATGGAAAGGAAACCAGAAACAGAGAGTGGATCTTTTCGTGTGGTCTGACAAGCAGATGGAAAGCATGAATTACAAAGGCTTTTAAAAAGATCTGCTTAGGGTTTATGTTTACAGAGAGATTTAACATGACTAGCTGGCCTTAAAATGCTGAGGTTGTTGCTAAAATCAGATGTTTAGAAGTGAAATGGGGTTCTAGCCCCGGACCGGAATATAGGAGAGGTTCACAGAGATTCAACAAGACAGGAGCAGGGCCAGCAAAGGAGAGCCCCCATAAACGATTCAGCAGATCCAGAAAAGGCCTTAAAGGTCAGCAGGACCTGGAGTCGGGGGAGGGAGGAGGGTATGACCCCTGCTAAAGGGAGCTGGATCCAGAGACAGTCAGCTTCTAACCAAGAGTAGCAACGGCAACAATGAGAAGACACTGTTAGAACAAGCTCGGGTTTGTGCAGCAGGGACTGACTTACCGATGAAACAGCTTTATAGGGAACAAAGGTATCAAAATGCTACCTCACTTTGTTGTAAGCAGGATATGGGATATTGATTTCCCCTCATGGCTTGGGGAAGCCCGTGGTTTACCTTGGGTAGAACCTATGGATTTCCTCAGTTTTCTAAATCTCCTGCTTGAAAGGTTAGCCATAGATATTTACAGCCAAGTGAATGGGGCAAATAGCAGAGATTATAATTTAAAAAGCCTTTGCTTTGTAAGGGGAGAGTCAGATATCTTATACTGTTTAGGAGAATCTAATTAAGGACCTGTCCAATAGGAGTAAATGGCAAATGATCAGGAACATAGAAGATGGACTAAAATTGCAGTGCTCAGTCCAGTGTGCCTGAATGAAGTTATGAGATGCCTGGCTTTTTCCTGCTTGGAGGGATGAATTATGTTTAATTTCTCTAATAATTCTTTTTATCCACATTATGAAGCTTTACTTTGACACAGCGAAAATAATCCTAATGCAGTGGGGCCAAGAGTGCGAAAACGCTCCAGAAGATTTGGCAGGCAAAACATGGCCCCAGCTCCTCACTAAAATCTGTACCCTTCTTCATTAAAGCTTTGCCTTGACCAGTAGGGATTAGAGAGGTGTTTTCAGGGTCTCTTCTCTATGAGAATTATGTTATAGCCTTCTTCCTGTGCAATGGGTGAAAAGGATCCCAAACAACTAGTTAAATTTCTTTTTTTCAGATCCATTGGAAAATATCTTAGAACATAAGTATAAGTAGTAGTATAAGACTTGCTGGATTTGGGGAAAATTCATCCATCACGTGTCTTACAAGCATAATCTGTTGCCCAAAGTACACCAGATGAATGGGTAAACCCAACTCTAATTTACTGGGAGTGTAATGGTATCAAAGTATTCAGGACTACCCCACATCCATGGCAGACACTTGGAGAAGCTGGCCAAGGCATTATGCTATGTTGCACCATTATTGAGTTATTTCCTAAGTGTTACATGAAAGTGGATTCTGATGCCAGCCTGAAATGTGTGTTAACTGGCCCACTGGGATCCTGTGCATCTTTCACTTTGGCTTCCTAATTTCCCTCCTGGGAGAGTGCTTAGCTATTTTTCAGTGTCTAGTACCTTGGTCACCGAAAGAAAGAACTTGCTTTATCTTGGCAAGCAAGAATACCTACATCTTTGACGTGGAAAGGGCTTGGAACCTGTGTGAGATGAGAATGTCAACATGCTTGGCTAGCAGGATTGTTTCTAACTGTAGAGCAGGGCTGGCAAAATGGTGTACCTGGCTCTCGAGTGGGAAATGGCTCTATTAAGGTAGAAGTCTGTGCTGATGGAGGTGACGAGCGATAAGTGTGCTCTTAAAAGCAGGGCCAATTGGGGAGCTAAGGCTATCCGAGGAGCCTCATCTCATGTGTTATTTTATTCCTCATCACTGAAATGTCTAAGGAAAGTTAGTCCTGATTAGATGGGCTGAAGTGAACAACAGCAAATGATGTTCCATAAACTGTAAAAAGCTAAGACTGACTGGTGAAGTCATTGGTAAAATGTCTGGTTTTCTTGGATGCCTCAGCAGGGTAGATGCTGCATCTGATGGATGTCGATGATATTGGGCAGAGGCGCTCTCATTAACAAATTGCCTGCTGGAACTCCCTCCAGCCATCTGGCATCCAAAATGCAACAGCAAAAAGGATCCTGTTGGTGATTTTCAGTAAATGTTTTGCACAGAGCCATCTTTGTTGACCGTCTCTATTGTTTTGCAGATGTTTATGGTATCATGAATCTTTTTTTTCAACCTTAATTGAAACTCATGCTCCCCCAATCCAAGGATTAACTTTGTTATAACAGAAATCAAGTTTGAATGAAATTTTTATCCTTAAGAGCATTTTTTTTTTTTAGGCAGATCCTCAGATCATATGTTAAATTTGAAATATTTGCAATTTTAATCCCCCGGGCTACTGTTGTACTTTTTTTTTTTTTTTAAATTCTGCATACAGATAACTTATTTGACTACTTTATTCTTTGGTTTCTGAGTATTGCTCTTCATTTTTGGAAAGAATAGGTTGTAGCTATTTTTCTTAAAGCTTTTAAAGGCTTTATGAGCAACAGTAACAATGAAAAGATTTTATTAGTGTGTATCACCCTGGTTGGTGGTAATTGGGTTTTATTTTGCCACAAATGAAAATGACTTAGTCTCTTTTCCTCTCGGTTTAATTTCTGGTGTAAGCGGGGCTCTCGGATGTTACACTCGGAGATTCTGGACTCACTTGAGCAAGAGCCGCCTTTGTTTCTTCATAGACCCAAGTACAGAATATTGTCTTGAAGCAGGATGCGCAGCACCGAAGTGCTTCCTGTGATAGCAACATGCTGCTGGTGCTCAGTGGGTGTGAGCTCCTAATCTGTTCCAAGATTAATCTGAAAATGAAATGATTCTTGAAATAGGTATAACTGACGCTTCAGCTGAGTGTGGTACACTTAAAGCAAAGCATATTAACTTCTTATATTAAGTCTTTTGAAAGGTACAATTATCCCTTATCTTTGCAGTTGGTTTGTTTAACTTTCACTGGCTTATTCTCATGGAATAAGAATGAGATATTGCTGTTGCAGAGGAGCACTGGGACTTTGTAAATGAAGGAAGCTGTGAGGTTTTGTAGTGAAAACCGCACATGGGTCTCAGAAGATTTGGTTTGTGTACTAAATTCTGCTGCTGATTTACCAACACCGTGTGACCTTGAGCTACTCAAAACAACTTATAATTTTTTTTAAAGTGACTACTAATATTGACTGACTCCAGTTTCAGTATGAGACACAGAAGGCTTGAATTGCAGACCTTTGTACTACTTGAGTATTTATTTTTAATAAGGGTCCTAATTAAGCGTGCAATCTCTGTTGCAGGAAAGCTCTCCTGGACTCTGTCTTCATTCATTAAAATGTGTCAAATTCCTCAGAGTTTAGAGCAGAGCTCTAACAATGGCAAAAGAGACCCTATGTCCTGAATATATACTAACATGTGCCAAAGAATATGCTTGTTAATAAGTACTTGTTCAGTGATGAAGTATAGCAACAAGGGGTTATATATTTCCTCACTTCTAGCTACACGAGCAGAGCCCCTGACTTCACTCAGGAAGCTATACTGTTGTGAGACACGGAAAAGTAAAATACCCTCTGCTTTATAATAAGTCATTCCAGCTCTGTCTAATTAACACTTCTTAGTGTTAATTGTAACCCCCTGTTCTGTGTTTTTCAGGGACGATATTTCCCAAGTTCTGCTGATGAAATGTCAGGCAGAGGTAATAATTTTGTTTTCCTTGCTATTATAACATTGTGCCATAGATATAGTTATATACAGAGATACATGCCAATCAACCAGCAGAGCAAACAAGATGAAGAAGTAAAAATCTTCTCCTTAGAGAGCTCCTTAGACAGACAATGAATTATGAGTTCTTCTCTGCCTAGAGAACTTGCAGTGAAAATGGCTATTCCTACTGGCATACCTCGGTGTGACTAAAAACAATGAATAATTTTAGGTGGCTTGTTTTATTAAATCAATAGACTTAACAGGATGGAGTAGCGGAGTACAAAAATACAAAATACCTTTTTTTACATAATCTGCAAAATCCTACAGGCTTCTAACATTAATGTACAGAAATACCATTGGCTAGTATTTGCAGAACAGCATGTAATGAACAATAAAAACATTCATGTTGTTGGAAGGGGGAAAATCCTGTTGGCAGTCCAGCAAACCTACCTGTCTTGGTTTTGTAGTCTGAAGGAAATGATAGAGTACTCAAAGAAAGTGGAAACATGAGATTCACTGTTAAAACATCACTCTGGTGCTGGCAACACTACAGAACTATCACAAAACACATGTAAGAAAATAAGGATATGGGGCATTGCGTGCCACTGATGTTTAAGTAGGATTTTTCTTTTGGAATGTGACTTAAAAATTGAAGGTGGAGTTTGGTCTGCGGCAAGAGAATGTAGAGCAGTTGCTGTCTCATCCAAATAATCCTGTGTGTGACAGTAGGGGGGAAAGTATCTGTGATGGCTCAATATTTTATGAGAAGGTGAAAGTGAGAGACCTGACTGAAGATAAAACTAAAAATAAACAACCAACCCCCCCATGATGAAACATGGAAAAAGAAAAGCACAATTATGTGAATGCCAACTGTAAGATGAAAATACAATGTCCAATAATTTGCCACATCCTGTACAATTAAATTAACAAGAATTTTACCCCCCCCCTTTTTTTTTTTAAAAATGGGAACAGGGTCCTAAATTTAGGCCTAGCCCTAGTCTTTCAAATATTACAAATTTCTTCATGGCATCTAATGTAACACTTGAACTTGCAGAAGACTTAATGGTCCAGTGAAACATCTGGAAGCGCTTTGACATGTTACTCTTAGGAGACCACCGGTGTTTATAGCCTGGTGGCTATTTCGTAGAGTTTTATGCTATATTCCTAAACATCGGGGAGGAAGAAGGGGAAAGGCTGAAATTCACTTTCCCTGGATTGAGACTGATATAAATAAAGGGAAAATTTCAACACAATATTTCTTACCTGCATTGAATTGCTTGTGAATGGCAAGCAATTAGAGGATGGCAAAAAAACCCCACAGCATTTGATTTTTTTGAATAGCCCACGACTGTTGCTTTATCATTATAGACTTTTGCTTTATCTCTAAAGAAATTATCTTTTTGATTCCTTTTGGCCTGCCAGCTTGGCTTCTCAGCACTGTGGTTATTCTGTGGCCATGTTATCATGTAATGAAACCGCTCATCAAAAAGCTTACCTACAGGTAGGGAACAAGTGTCCTCTGAAAAGGAAAGCACTACTAAATGCTCATGCTTTACAGAAGAAGAACATGTTCTTCTACAAGTCTAATAGTATCAGGTCTAGACACTTTCTTATCAGGATTTTTTTTTTTCCTTTACATGAAATACTGATGGTAAATTTGACTCAAGCACTTCTCAATGCTTAAAATACTTAACTGGCTTCTTTTTGTTTGTTGGAATGCCATCATTCCCCTGTTCTGAATTTCTCACTGTTGAGTTTTGTGGTGTTGTTTAACCATCTTGCTGGAACAAAAAGGAAATGTGGAGCACACATATGAGGCTGGAGAAGCATGAAGCTGAGGTGCAGCAGCTTGCTTAAGCTAGAGTGCCTACTTCTGAAGAAGAGAAAGGGCTGGGGGCAAAAGGGAAAATGGCGGCAGGTCATTCACCGGGGGATGTGTTAGCTGGGATGCAGACAGCCCCTCTGCAGACACTTGCCTCACCAGAGGGCCCAGCTTGGCCCAGCCAGGTCGCGTGCCCATTTGCGCCTGCACACTGGGAGGTGGATATGCGGGGCGGTGGCGGGTGGGCAGTCAGTATGGATCTTGGGAAGTGCTGTGTTTTTTGGTCAAGATGAAGGCCAAGCCTCGAGCCCCTGCCAGCCTTTAAAAATCCCATGGCACTCCCCACAACAGGGGAGAACAGGAGGCAAAGCCAGCCCATGAGCAGGGCTGTAGCTGTGGCCTCGGCAGGCGGCTGCGTCGGGTGGAAAAAAACCTCTCCTCAGCGCGCGGGGGGGAGGTGGGGGCAGCCACGGGGCTGGGCGCAGCCAGCAGCCCCCATGGCAGGACTGCTCAAACGCATGGATGACAGGTTTGTCTCCATCTGTCTCTGAGGGAGTTTTCCTTGGTGAATGGTGCCCATTTCTCCTCCCTGCCTTGTTTGGCTGCTCGCAGTAACAACCAGCTTGGCTGCACCTGACCGGTGTCCCCTTTGGATGAGGGGCAGCCGTAGGTCTCCCAGTGGTGTCCCCATGCCTCCTCCTTCCTGATCCAGCAACTCATCCCCTGGTCCCAAGGCTGAGCTACACCTGCACCCCCTGCCCAGTCTCTTGGAGGACTGACTGCAGTGCCATGCAGGTAGCGTTTTCATTTGGCCTCTCCCCATGTCCTGAGTGAAACAAGATGGCGGTGAGGAGGCCCTGGGCCTCCTGCTCCCTCAGGGCCTCTTGCCCCAAAGAGAAATTTCCACCTGGATTAAATTAGCCTTTGCAGCCTGAAGAACCTACTCCCTCCACTCATGAGTGTCTGATTTATGTTCATGTGTGTTGCTTCACTTCTAGCTTCTGTTAAGCGATTTCACTTAAACACGTGCATGATTTCTTCACAGTGTTGTAGAAGCACACTGGGGGTGTTTGACGGCAGCCGGGGCAGCGGGCATTGCCTGGACCGGACACAGAAGAGCTGGTGAAAACAAGGTGTGAGGATCTTTTTACCTGAGGTTTTGGGATGCCATTGGCATACTGTTGACTTAATACTTTGAAGCACTGTCAGGCACACCTATTGAATCAAAGATAAGACAAGCCTGGTAAGAGGCACTGACTCTTACCGTGTTGAATTACATTGCTAATCTTTATTTTCATTTTCATGTTCTTTTGTGAAAACTGCTGGAACTAGTATGGGATATTGCTCATTTCTTTATGCAATATATTTTTGAAAGACTGTAACCAAATGGTAAATTCACAGATCCTTGCAACCATGTGGGAATAGTCCTGGCTCAATTAAGTGACAGTAATCTCTGTGTGTGTGTATGTATACATACATATATATGTCAGTGCATGCACATATTTCTATATATTTATCTTACCCTTGTGAATTCATTTATCATTTGCAGTTTCTTTACCAATTAAATTTTCTAACACAGCAGTTCACTCTGCATCATGTCACACATGCTGACCATGTGCTGATTTAAGGTTGAGGATAATTTAGCAGGGGTGCTGATTATGGCAAACTTATTCTCAGGAGATCAGTGAGAAATGGATGTTTTGTGATGAAGTTTGTTTTGTGTAGATTAGAAAGATAACGATACATATGAGAGATTAGAATGTGACATTAAGACCAAAAATGTGACATTAAGACCAAAATCAACATGTGAACTAGGTCTGTGAAATCCACACTGCAACGGTAAGATATGAAATCAGGTAGTAGACCACATGGCTCTGTATCTGAGATCCAATTTTAAACTTGAAATCCTAAAGGCAGTATGCTAGACCTGAGCTTGTGAACTCCTATCTGTGTTATTTTATGTATGTGAATGGTCTCAGTGACTTTCATACTGACCCATTTCCCATATCTTTGAAGATTTTGCAGTCTTTACAATACAGGACTGCTTTTTCTGTGTGCCTTGGACAGCTCCAAGGATTCACCAAAAATACAGTAATAACATGTTAGAACTCACTTTGTTTGAAATTTGTTTCATATTGATGTTGAAAAGCAGGTGAGTACTAGCATATTATATGCTGCTTGAACATGGAAAGACTGACACTATAGTTTTTTCAGCACAGTAGAATTGCTAGTCAGGAGGAAAGTAATTATAGTTAAGAAAAATATAGCTGAGAAAAAGTGTGGGTTTTTTCTTTTTTTTTAAGTTCTCCTGGGACATCTCATGTTGCTTTACTGACCTCAGTTAAGACCTGAGAACCCTGCAACAAAGTCACTGTTCTCAGTTTTCTTGCATCCTTCATCCAGCTCTTTCTTGATGACCAAGCAGGTTTATAAGAATATAAGCCAATGGGTTCCTTATCCTTCCAGAATTGTACCCCAGTATATAAACAAGGAATTGCAGAAGGGATGCACAATATACATATTGAATTTCATCTTATTAATTGGAAATGTGAAAATGAAAGCTGACTTATTTAGGGGGAATAATTCCCCACTGAGGAAAAATAACAGTTTTGGCAGGCCATGTAATATGTCTCAGGGTTATCTACCAATAACTTGAAAGAGCCATGTGGCCGTGAACAGTATAAAAATAAGTTATTGGGCACATCTGGTCCCTATAAGTTATCTATTATGAATTAAGTAAAAGTTGAAAGTCATCTCAAATCATATGTTTGTCTCTATCTTTCCATTGCACTTTTGTTTTAAAAAGTAATTTTTTGTATTGTTTTTACAAATATTTTTCTTTTTTCTCCCTTTATGAAAGAATTGCAAAAATAGGAAACTGCATTCTCAGAAAATACCATCTAAAAAAGAAGGCTGAAATTAAAGAAAAAACCTTATAGAATCATAGAATGGTTTGCATTGGAAGGTACCTTTAAAGGTCATCTAGTCCAACCCTCCTGCAATGAGCAGGGACATCTTCAGCTAGATCAGGTGGCTCAGAGCCCGTCCAACCTGGCCTTGAATGTTTCCAGGGATGGGGCATCTACCACCTCTCTGGACAACCTGTTCCAGTGTTTTACCACCCTCATTGTAAAAAAAATTTCTCCCTGATATCTAGTCTGAACCTACCTTCTTTTAGTTTAAAACCATTTCCCCTTATCCTATCACTACAGGCCCTATTAAAAACTCTGTCCCCATCTTTCTTATAAACCCCCTTTAAAATTTCTTTAGATATTTCACAGTTCTATAGGAGTGAGGTCCAAGGGAACCAAAACCCCAGAATTTTTGAGGAGTTTGGATCTGAGCATTATAGTTCAGACCTTTCTTCTTTTTTTTTCCTTTTAATATTATAGTCGTTATCCAGTGTTACTATTCTTTAAAATATAATTGTCATGAAAATATTCTGGCCAGAAGACTGTATGCCATGTGTTGGACAGAAAGCTTTTAATGAACAGCTCATAATCTGACCAAGAGAAAGGATTTATTTTTTGTCCTTCTATAGGAATACTATTTTCTCCTCCACTTAGTTTGTACTTTAATTGGCACCTCTGTCTTTAACAGAATCTCTTCAGTAACTCTGTCCTCTGCTCTGACTCTTAAACTTTCAGCCCGTCTCCAGGTTAGGTAGCAGATTCCTGTGAGTGAATGTGATATACTTTTCAAAGTGTCTTCTACCTAACTGCCATGAAAATCCCTTTGAAAAAAAATCTCACTAGGCACTGTTTCTTCAGCATGTTTTTTCCTGAGATTTAGTTACCAAGTAGCGGTGCAGGGTGCTTGAAAGGGCTCAGGAAGCACCCTCTCTCCTGAGAGTGACTAAAAGAGATGATGAGGAGAATGCAGGAGATCGGGTTTGTAATAGTGGTAGTTTCGCCTAATCCTTTTGTTCTAAAAATGATAACTAAAACTTTAAAGATGCCTGCCATGCCTGCTGAGCTCTTGTTCAAATGTTGGTTGTTCTAACAATGATAACTAAAACTTTAAAGATGTCTGCGATGCCTGCTGAGCTCTTGTTCAAATGTTGGTAGTGGAAGTGCAGAGGTTAAGAGGTGTCCCTCTTGCAAGGAAATGCAGAAGAAAATGGTGCTGTGGTTTAGGCACCTGACTGCAACTCAGATGACTTTGGTTAAACTTCCTCTTCTATCAAAGAGCTCCTGTGGGCTCAATGATAACTAAAACTTTAAAGATGTCTGCGATGCCTGCTGAGCTCTTGTTCAAATGTTGGTAGTGGAAGTGCAGAGGTTAAGAGGTGTCCCTCTTGCAAGGAAATGCAGAAGAAAATGGTGCTGTGGTTTAGGCACCTGACTGCAACTCAGATGACTTTGGTTAAACTTCCTCTTCTATCAAAGAGCTCCTGTGGGCTCAGGGGGAGTTACCTGGGGCTCAGGTGAAGTACCGTGTCCTTCTCAGCCCGAACTTTCCTCATGTACAGTAGCTAGTTAGAGTTTGAAGGAGGGAAACAAGAACAATTACTTCATCTAGCAAACATGAACTATGACTATTGGCTGAGGTTAGGGACTTATTAAATACCCTGTAGTACTGAAAGGATTTTTGTAAGATCTGACTCTCGGAGTCCTGGTATTCCATGAGAACCTCAGATTTTGCTTTTAAGTAAACTTTTAGCCATCTGGTTGAGGAAGAAAAATGAAGTCATCAACCATAAAGGCCTGATAAAATGAAGGGAATGACATAGCTATTAAAATGTCATGTTTAAAGCAGTCCAAGACCAGATCTGACTTCCTGTGTAGGAGTCCAGGTTGGCAGTACCAGAAGACAGGCCCTTGCCAACTATCAGAAACTGAAAGCAGCCAGTGTCTCACACTGGCTTCCAGGATCCATAGTTTTAAATTTAAATAATTTATGTGGTTAATGAATAATAAATTTAATAGTAATGATTAAGGCAGATGACTCCCTGTTCAGTTAAATGGTCACAGCCAACTGAAAAATGTGCGTGGTGCATACATGCTGCTCTCCTCCTCTAAGCTTGCATGCATTCATCCTCTGACAAGCTTGTTTAATGCTGTGGATGATTCACTTTGCCCTTAGACAGTGCTTCACCATTTCCAGCCTCACACCTGGCTGCAGCAATGTTCTTGCTTTAGAGGAGGGCAGCTAATTAATTTACAGTGTTTTGCTCTCTTGTGTAGTGAAGCTCTAGAAACCACAATTTTCTTTCCTAACTGCTGTGGAAGCTGATGTGCTGTTCCCTGCTGGCTTGCATGCAGTGTTGCCTGCTCTGTGGCAGGGTAAAATCCAAGCTGTAGCCCCAAAGTCTGTCCCAGTGGGAGTTAGAACAGCTCAGCAGGGGTGTGCAGAGATGGGCAGTGCTGGCTTTGGAACACCTACCCATGCCATTCAGCCCATTTCCTCAAAGAGGCTTTGTGGAGTCTGCAGACCACAGAGGTTTTTTCTTCTTCCTCACCCTGCTCCTCCATTCCATTTGGTGTTTGCTTTTCTGTGCTGCCTCTTGTTTGCTCCATTTGAATACTGTAAGAGTCTTGCGTGGATGTTTTGACAAGCGGATGCTGTGTAGTATGGACCATGCAGCCTGGATTGGGGGCCTGCAAGCTCTAAGCTATGTTAACTTTTGCTGTTGTACAATGGCTGAGATGTGCTGCTGCCTTGGGTTAAGATCTTTGTGCAAAGGGACCCCAGACTGTCATGGGATATCACTCCATTTTGGAGGACTATCTATCTGATCGTAGGAAGGAGGTCCTGTGCTATCTTTCTTTTGATGACAGCCAGGAACAAGACAGGGCTGACCTTGCATCTTTGCGATTCCAAGCTAGTTTGTTATCTCACTGGCTGTGGGTGGCATAAATAGAAACACTCGGACACTGAGACAGTTGTTCCTGAATTACTTTACTCATGCAAGTGGGAAGCAGATCAAGCCCTCTGCTTGTGCTTGTTGTTATTGTTTATTTATTAATTTCTCTGGAGCTCTTAGGAGGCAGTCAGTGGCAGAGCTTGTTCTTTGGCACAGCTTTCAGTCAGGCTCAAAACATACATTGGGTCATTACAGCAGAATGAGTTATCCCTAAGTCGTGTGTCTCAAGCTGGAACTGGTGAATTGAGGGCTTAAACTTTGGGAAATTACCTACGGCTATCAGTTATACATCTTATCTAATGTGTTTTTATAGGACTGTTTCCCTCTTTCCCCAAAGAAGAGCTAGTGGAAGTTTGCTCCTATGGTATGTTTGTTCCAGGAGTTGTTTGAGTAGTGTCTTGATTCTGCTGCCACTGTGTGGTCAAAACCGGTCTGGTGCTTCAGGTATTCCTGTTTCTTACTATGATTTGTGTGGAGCCAGCACAGTCCTGCATCCTACGTGTGATTTGCCTCCATGCCACTGCAAACGAGGAGTAACTGCACTGAAATTGAAGGACTCTTTATTTGTGTTAGCGGTGCAGCCAGATGCACCTGCAGCAATAAGGGTCCATTGTGCTGAGTAGGTGTTAGGCTAGGAAAAAACCCAAACAATAAGTCAGCTCATAATTTGATACTATGACCATATGTAATAGGTGAATAAAACTGACCCGGCAAGGATGAACCTTCTCATAGACAAGCCTGAAGTCAGGGCCCTGATGAAGAGCTGCTGTTGACTGAGCTGTTTGAAATATAAGCAAAAAGGGAAGACTGTTAGTGGGATTTCATTAATCTCAGTTCTGGTAATTTCCGCAAGTCGTATGTACCCCAAGATGATGGCTTCTCCCTGTGTTTTTAAGGTTGAAAAGTTATAGATCTCTTGCAGCCTTGTGCATTGTTGAGGTTTCAGGCATGCTACAGAAGCTTTGCTATTCAGCAGTAAAGCACTGTAACAAATAATAAAATACAGGTGTACTTAACAATAAAAAAAGCTTATATTAGCTTTGCTTTTTAGAAAATAATATGGTAATCATTTATGTTTTGCCAGTTTGGTAATATCCAGGAGGTTTCTCAGTCATTAACTCACTTGAGTGAATTAGAAATGTTTTATTGTAGTAATAAACAGTGATATGTCTTCAGGGACTTTCAAAGCAAGTAAAATAAAAAAATGTATATTACTCTGTGGTTTGGTTCTGCATTCCTTGCTCATTCAGGATTTTCACCGGCTTCAAGGAATGCAGGAGCAAGCCCCAAATATTTGTAAGGAAATCAGGGTGAAAAAACTTTGCCTTGAGCCCAAAGATTAAAAAAAGTAAAATGTCAGCACTAGAAATTGACAGAGGGAGAAAATTCCAGCTACTAAGGGAACAGCAGCTGAGAATGTCATGCAATACTTTTATTAACACAGTACGAAAGGCAATTTAAATAAATAAAAAGGCCTATTTCTGCAGTTTTCAAAAGTCCTTATTTAATTTAGGTAAAAACAAATATGCCACAAATGTTAAACTGACTCGCAATCATCTGATGACCTCGGATCCAGTCTTGGCTTTATACTCAATAGCAAGTCACATGTTCTCTATCCTGTCTCCCACTTTCTGTGTTGCTAAATCCACAGTGCTTTGGGGAAGGGACCGTTTCTGTGGGTCTGTGCAATGTCTAGGCTAACACAGACCCAGGCTGAGGTGGGATTCCTGCCTGCTGCTGGGCAGCTATTGACAATACCTGGCCCTCTTCCACCCCCTTCTTGTCATATCCCATTTCATTCTCTTGCTGACCCATTTGCTTTTTCTCTCCACTTGCTTTGAGGTAAAGCATGTGTCTTACTCTGTGTATTTGCAGCATAGTGGGGTCCCTAACAAACGGGTAAAGTTTGATTCTTTGGTTTTTTAAAATTATTTGTATTTATTTATTTTGCACCAATATGGATTGTAGACTGAAGCATGCAGTGAACTGCAGATCTTTGCTGGAAACTGTATTGACTGTACTTGGGTATTGTAACACAGAGAAAATGAGGAGTTAGCAATAAAGCCTCTAGCCTCATGTGTAGGTCTTGGTGTTAGTTGGAAGCTTTGCAGTCAGAGTGAGCACTTCTAGGGACTCTTTCTCTTATTAGACTTGCTATATGAACCAAGTTCCTATGCATTTCCATAATTTATGAGACTCAGGCTAAAGTTCACTATTAAGGCAGAGATATTAGTGCAGATGACAGACGCAACATTTGCACGTAGTACAATTGCATAAACCACACTTCCTTTGGAAATTGGGCTAAAAATAGAAACCCTTTCCAGTGCCAAACTTGTCTGTTGTAACTAGTAGGAGGCTTTTTGCCCATTCATGAGTGTGCTGAGCTACGCGTGCTGCTTCTGTGCTAATGTGTTTACTTGGCGCGCTGGTTATACTTTCATGGGATTTTGTGAAATACATTTACCATGGTGATGAGGAATATAGGTGGGTGAGTGAACAGAAAGGTGAATTATCATGTGAATCACTTTCTAGCTTTTTTTTGTTAAATTCTTTTTGTCACTTTTTTTTGTCTGAAGAAAGGTTTGGTCATGTCCTGTGTAATATTTCTCATTTCACGGTTGTTTAGTGTAAGGAATCAAGTGTTACGTTACCCACTGAAGGCAAATCAGGCCTAAGGCATACTGCATCGAGCTGGGTTTGTATGTACAATGGTAAAATAAATATCGCAGTGACCTTGCACAAGTTTCTTGCATAGAATCTCTCTGCCTTTTCCCTTCTGATCCTAATCCAGGAATGCAAGCCAAAGGGTGGAGAAGTATGAGCCTGTACTTTGGCACATTGAAAACCACCCTCCAGGTCTGAATTCTGCTGCTGTGAGTACAGCACAAGTGGACTTAAGGTTTGCTTTTTGTAGTACTGTAAGACAGTGTGATGTGATACTCATATCCTGCTGCAAATGGTTAATTTGGACCATTCCAGAAATGAAAATTTCAAGACCAAAATCAGCTTTGGAGTAAACAGAGGTAACCTCTTGGGTTCTCTGTGTGTGTGTGTATTTCTTATGGAGGTGCTGGGGTGGATTCTCTTCTGTTGCAGTAATGTCCAAAAAGCCTCATTAGCCCATAATGTTATGTATACTGGAAATGTCCACTAACAATCTCCTTCAAGAGTTTAGTGACCTATAAAAATGTTTTAGCATTGCTCTAATTTATGGTAAATAGTACGAAGTAGGAAAAAAGATACAAGATCCCCTAACTCAAAAGGACATGGAAATAGAGTAAGAGTAGCCTACACATTTCTAAGCTGTTAATATCTAATAATACAACTTCCTAACTGAGGCTGAGATGCTACTGAAACACTATTTCCACTTTGCAGCAACCCGTTGAGCTCAGCTGAGTGAAGGTTAGGCCACTAGAGAGCAGCAGAGACTGTGTTTAAAGCCACAACCGATCGTCCCTTGTCTTCACTGCACTTGCGTGTCGCCTAACCTTCAACTGTCAGACGCTGTCTTATTTTGAGAACCATTTTTTTTCTTTGATTAATGCTCAGCTTTACTTGCCTTCAGGTTTCTCTGATAGTGTTTTGCCCCGATATACACACCAGCAATGTACAGTCCAGCGGCAAGTGTACCTTTCTTGGCTGGGTCTTGTTTTAACTGTAAATAGCATGTTAGGAAAGGAGACCATCATCTAAATATGCTGTGGGGGCATTCGTGATGCAGAACCCAAACTGAATTTAGGAAATTTGTCCCTCTTTACTAGAAATGTTTTGTGTGGTTGGCTAGTCCATTCCTGTAGTGAGCCAGTCTGTAATGGTACCTTGTGGATTTTTATCCTTTCTGTTGACTATATTCTCCACAAAAAGAGCAGAATGAAAGAGCTTGAAAGGAGCAAAACTGTCTGTGCTTCTAAAATGTTATTACTGTAATTACAATGGCTGCCAGGGTCTTTGGCACCAACCGTTAAAGAGGCAGCAGGTAGATACAACAGGCAGGTAACGGGAAACAGTCCTGTGTCTGGCATGGTTTGGGCACTGAAAGGGGAGATGGCATTACTTCCTGACCCCAGTCTTGTAGAGGCCCCTTCACAAGGGACAAACTCGGGGGCTCTCTTATCTTATTCCTCGGTGTGCTGAGAGGTGGGGGGTGAAAAGTGCCAGCAGATTATGGATTACGTGGAAGAACCGGATACTGCTTAAATGGGTTTTGGCAAAAAAGATAGAGTGAGTGAATTGATCAAATCTTGGACAGTATTTAACTGATTAAAATAAGTACTATTACAACTATACAAAAGTTATCAAGCTTTTTGGATGACAAGTCATGGTGATTATTCCCACAGACCAGTGCATTGCTATACCATCATCCCTGTACCCTTGCACTACATAAAGAAGTGCATTATCAAAGCTCTTCTTTATATAGAAGAAGATGTGTCACAGACATTATAATCTGCTGAAGGTGACACCACCACAATATACATTCATAGTACTGATACTCTGAGGATTAGTTTGCAATCTCTGTTGATTCAGTAGGAGTCTTGGTGTTCCTGAAAATCCCTGGGAGTCTTTGCAATTCCAGGTACCTAAAAACCTTGAAAATCTGCCCCATAGTATCCTATAACTTGAGATGTTTATATTTCAGTTTTGGAGAAAACCGACTCCGAAGTCTGCAGAAGGTAACCATGGCAGTATTATTACTGGTGGCATTTATTCTATCTGAGCAGCTGCAGGTTACATTATTTAATATCTGTTTTATCTGTGTTTCAGAACTGATTTTGGTGTTACAACAAAGACAGACTTGTCTTATGAGAATCAAAATTATACTTAATTGAATTCTGCTTTGGGAGTTTCTGTCAATCACACAACTGCATGAATTGGGAAAGACACATGATTGCAGTTATGATTAACTTCTCCAGAGTTGCTCTGAGTACTGTATATCACATTTCACAAAGAGATGTGGTATCTTCAGAATAATTGTATTGTACTAAAGGGTATCTTTTGAATGTCAGAAGTAACTTAATTTTCTTTGAGGGGACATATGAGGAGGAGGCTTTCTTAAATGGAAGGTTGTGGATATTTCTAAAATGGGCATCTCCACCTGAAGCAGTCTTGACCACCTTCCTCCATGTGTAATTCCTAACAGCAACGTAAACAAATGGAGAGTTCCCTGCCCTGAGAACAGCCTGCCTTTGATGCCAACCTGCATGTGAACTACCTTTACACCATCTAGAGGTGGGCAGGTGGTAAATTAGCAGTAGATATGAATGTCAATGAGTAAGAATGAATGTTTATGGTGCTGGAATATTTGAGCCATGTATTGTAAGTGCATACCAATGCTGTGAGTTTTCCCGTGTTTATGTAGTCAGGTAAAGGAAATCAGGTCCTTCTTGCTATTATATTACTGGTTTATTTTTGTGAGTTGAAGCTTAATCTTCCTTTATTCCTGGCTCTTACAAATAAGTGACAACAAATGCAGACTTCTTTTACTTCAGCCTTTATAAGAACTTTGAGTACTTTAATTTATATGTATTAAGATTTGTAACTTATCAATTTAACTTTCTAGAGTGTTGTAAGATTACATTTTAAGAACTGTGAACAGGGTAGTCCAAAAATAGAATCATAGAATCATTTAGGTTGGAAAAGACCTTTAAGATCCCCAAGTCCATCTGTTAACCTAGCGCTGCCAAGTCCACCACTAAGCCATGTCCCTAAGCACCACATCTACACGTCTTTTAAATACCTCCAGGGGTGGTGACTCAACCACTTCCCCGGGCAGCCTGTTCCAATGCTTGACAACCCTTTTGGTGAAGAAATTTTTCCTAATATCCAATCTAGACCTCCCCTGGCACAACTTGAGGCCATTTCCTCTTGTCCTATTGCTTGTTACTTGGGAGATGAGACCAACGCTCACCTTGCTACAACCTCCTTTCAGGTAGTTGTAGAGAGGGATAAGGTCTCTCCTGAGCCTCCTTTTCTCCAGGCTAAACAACCCCAGTTCCCTCAGCTGCTCCTCACAAGATTTGTGCTCTAGACCCTTCACTGCACTAGAGATCTCTAACTTTGAAGGGCGGACAATAGGGTTTTTGCACCCCTGTAGCTAGTTAGCCAGTGTTAATATTCACTTTGCTTTTGTCTTTAAATTTGCATCAACTGTCTCCAGTGACATTTAACTTACATATGTGAAGGGATTGGCACTTTTAGATTGTCAGAGTGTTACTGGATGAAAAAGCTGATTTTGTCACAGGACATCTGTTTTATTGTTAATTAGATGAAATAGGAAAGACATCAGAAGAGTATACACAGAAACTATTTCATAGTTCCTGCTTAAAATCTTACTCTGATCCCTTGAAATTAATGATGCTTTACAGATTTTCACATTTTGATGTGAATTTCATTTAGGAAGTTTCAGGAACAAATGACAGAGAGTTGTTATCCATCTGTGCCTCTATCTTTACAATTCAATTATTCCCTGCCATTGTACAGTCTCTCCTTTCAAAACTATCAGAAGAGAGAAAACAACCAAAGAGTTCATTTGTCATTAAAAAAAAAAAAAAACCAAAACCCAAAAAACAACCCACCAACCACAACAAGTTATATCATCATCACAGCTCATGTTTTGTGCTTATCAAAGTAAAAGTGCTATTTACATTGTCCCATAAGATGAGTTGATCTTTTTGACAGTTGTGAACTTGTGGATGCTAAGATCCTGTTTTCTGATGATTATCTGGCTTTTTTTGCCATCCTGCTTTTTTTTTGTTTGTTTGGTGTTTTTTTTGTCAAATTAGAATATAAAGATTCAAGTAGACCTGCTTTTTATCTCTTTTCAGTCGTTCTTAAAGATCTGTGCTGTTGAGCTGCAGAAAAGGAGGCAGGTATAAAATATACTCCCCAGGAGAGAGAGAGAGAAATTGTAATTTGTGATAACTGGTGATAATATGTCATATTATTTCAGGATGAAGGCAAATGAGATCTCTCATGGGAATAAGGTAGATTAAGGCATTAAGAATGGTAATTGGGACTATTGTAATGGTATGGAAGGTTAGCTGGAGATGGGGGGAAGCACCAGGTAAGGCTGAGGGGGTTGCATCTTTCTTGCTTACAATAATGCATCTGTAACTTGGGAATTGAGCGCTGGGATAGATGCAAAAGAAGAGTGAGGTGTGTGGGGAGCTAATTCAGTTCTGCCTGCTCCCTTCGCTCTTGAGCCCTTTGACAGGGCCCTGGAGTGGCCTTGTACAGAATTTGGAGATGGAGAAGCAAAGGATGCACGTTGGCTTTGGCAGGCCCATGCTGAGTAACTCTTACAGTTAGTTGGAAAGGCGGAAAAGCTCTTCTGCAGTTCCTGTCTTGAGAAATGTAAGGTAAAGAATATATAGAGACTGTAGAGTAAGTCATGGGCTGCACAGCTGGCATTAGACTCTATCCATCCTCCCTAAGTGCTGATGGGGGGAGGAGATAAAGAAGAAACTGGGAAAGTAGAATTTGATTGGGGCGTGGGGGAGGACGAATGGATTTGAAGCCCCTGAAGTGACTTCAAAAACGCAGACCTCAGCTGTGTGCACACAGCTCCTTTTCCATCCTCGGAAATAAAGCCCTAATCTCCTGAAGCAGTTTACAGAGGCCCTTTTCCTCCATGTGTACAGGGAACATATATGGTTCTTAGTGGAAGTTGCACTTCTTGAGTTGCCACTTGAGATTCGAAAACCATCCAGTTAGGCGAGTGTTTTGTGGTAAGTGTGAGTAACGGTTATTCTGGGGAAATGCAAGAGAAATTCTGAAGAAGGACGTTTGAGTTAACTATGTCTCCTGGCTTTGAATGTATAAAACCCTTTCAATAATGGAACAAAATCCTTAACCCCTCCCCAAGACTTTCATAGATGTGGTCAGATAAGAGTTGTTTTCTACGCTGGCCTCATGAAAACATTGCAGAGCCTGCAGAGCCATTATATATACCACTTAGAGTAAGGGTCCTGGCTCTCCGTTTTAAGTACAGAAGTGCACATTATTATCCTATTCCTAGCCCAAAAAGGCTCTTCATTCTTCTAATATGTAATATCCATTAACTAAAAATATAGGTCCATTATTCTCAATGCTGTACCCCTTCTCTTCCCCCACTTTTTGGTCTGGGACTCATGCTAGGGATAAACTTGGCAAAATACTTTCATTAGTGTGACTAAGAGAAGCTTACAATGTTTCATTTAAAAGGGAGCAAGATTGATACCCTTTATTAGCGAGCTGGAGCAATCCCTGCCTTTTCTTCTAAAACAGCTCCATATCTGTTTGGCTCTGGAGTGCACAATCTTGATGAATTGTGAATTAACTTAATAGAGAGGAAAATGTGTGTAGTGCTGTGCGAGGGCAAAAGGGAAAAATACAGAATAAGAATCAATGGAAGAGAGAAGACACTTGATGGGAAATGAAGTGGCCTCTTCCCAAAAAAGTTGATGAAAAGAAAATAAACACTGGCAAGCAGGCTCAGAGAGGGAATGCAGGAAACTACAAGACAGTCACTGAGGGGAGAGATGGATCATAGGCACAACGAACAGATTTTGATTTTTGAAGAGCAGAAAGTGTGGGAATATTTGGATCAAGGGCCTTGGTTCTGGTCCATCTTTGCTCAAAATGGGAAAAAAGGTGAAAAAGTTCCTCTCTTCCCCTGAAGTATAGGATCTAAAATAAACACTAGAAATTTAACTCTATTTGCAAAATATTTCAGAATATTTTTGAATGTTAGTGTTTTTTTTCCCATGGTTACTGACTCAAAAGCAATTGCTCATGAATGGCAGGTTTTTTTACTCTATAGATTTCTGCTACCTGGGTATATTCAGACTTACATTCTGTTACTTAGCTGGTTAAATCAGTGTTATTACCTCTGCCAGGGCTGTAGTGACAGCCCAGACTGTCCTGATGGCTTATTAACTAACCTCTGATTTCAGAGTCTACTGCTACTAATATATAAGCCAGAAAAGACCTTGCTTGGCTTTCAGAGTGAGGCAATTATCAGGAGTGGCTGTTGGGGGTGAGAGGGGAAACACTTGAAAATTGAGCTGACTTGATGAGAATCACTGAGAGATGAAACAAAAGAGCAAGACCCTAAATACCAATGTGCTCTCGCAGTGTTCCAGGGGAATTTTGTTTGTGTGATAATGAGTAGAATATGAAGATCTATCCCAAACTTTTAGATGCAATAAATTAACCTCACTTTCCTTTTAGTGGTGTGTTTTTTTTTAATTTTTTAAAATTTGAAGGTGGCTACAGGAAACTAAACCCAAGATCAACAACTACATGATGTTTAAATTAAGTACACATGTAATGAGCAGCTATTTCCATGTTACACATGGAAGTTACACACCTCAGGGGGATATATTTATTTTTATAAGGATAAATATCTGTCATTAAATTGTGCTGGGGCAGATGTTGATATAAAACCTTGGCAGCTGTGTTTCTGAATCAGGATGTTGAGCATTCAAGCCCACAAGAAAAATCTGTGTTTGTCTCCAGTGCTGCCTGGTATGCTTAACTTATAAAAAGTTAGAAGCTATGCCACAATTTTTGAGGTTGACCTTAGAAATGAAAGCGGCTTATTTGAGGTGGTTCTTTTTTTTCCTGTTTTGAAAAATAATTTTTGGACACTTATGGACCCTTAAGGCATCCTTTCTATCTTTCTGCCACATTTTCTAACTCTCTGTTGCAACCCTGGGAACTAGACATTGAATGTGGTGAGATTCCCATGGAAATATTGTATTTGAGTACCTGGGAGTTTAGGAAAAATACCAAATACCACAAAGCCATGATAAAATCAGTCTTTTGGCAACAGAACTATTGCTCATCATGTGGTCTTTGTGCTCGGTTAAAAGGAGCTGCTCCTGAAGCTAGTAACCTTGCAGAAGGTAGGGGACAGTGGGGAGGAGGGCATGTCATCTTGCATGTCTATAATTGCAAAATCTATGGTATAAGAAGAGATCCCACTGTCCTTCTGTAGGCTGTTTTTTAAATTAGTGTTGCTGAGACTGGGAAAATGGCAGGGCTGGAGAAGAAGTGACCAAATGGTCGAAAAACATTTAAACAAACAGCTGAACCTGGAGGGTCAAATGTTGCTCAGGAGGGTTGGGAGTGGAGCAGTGCTGGGAGGTTGCCCAGTGTCTATGCTGGCTGGTGGGGGAGGAACTCTGGAATAGGGACTGGCGAGCAGCTGCGGGTGCTCGGCACCTCTGGAGGCAGCCGGGTCCAGGGCCCCTGCACAGAGCAGGGTCAGCTACAGCAGGTTGCTCAGGTCCCTGAGCACAGGCGAAAGACAGCTCTGAGCCCTTCTCTGGGCTGAGAAGAAATCACCTTGCCATTGCAGAAGTGGCCTGTGGGTCTCAATTATAATACCACCAACATGGATTTCTAATTAATAGAAAATTGACCCCTGTATTTGTAAGTCCTTTAATCAGAGGACTGGCAGCTATCTTTTAGTAACACTGTGGGTGCATGGCATATATACCTGTATATAAAGCATCAACATTTAACAAGCTCTCTAAGAAACATGGGAAGAAAGAAACAGAACTCTAAACAACTGACAAAGTGCAAAAGTTAAAAAAAAAATAAGGTGAAAAAGGGGAAAAAACCCTCTTCCAAACTCCCCAAAGCAGTTGAAGAGGGACTAAATCTTTAATGATAGAGTCTTAGATAAAAGACTAAAATATTTATATCACCTTTTTAACCTGAATTTTATAGCAATGAAGTTTAACATATATCTTCTATTACCTTTGTCAAGTTTATGACTAGCTCTCAGTTATGGATCCCTTAAATATGTATAAGACAGTTTTACTTATCTTGTTTACATGGTTTTCTCTTTGCGCATTTGTCTCCATCACTGCATAGCATGTTTATGGTAATTTACTATAATACATGTATTTCAGAGGCAGTTTAAATGACACTTAGCCTTGAATATATTTAAGATTTTTTTTCCTTGTAGCCACTAGGAAGTCAAAAGACATATGAAAAGCTATTAATTTTCAAATGATAGTAACATAAACAATATTAAAACTTGTATTTGCTCTTGGAACAGTGTGAGGGAGAAATATATAACAAATGGGGCATCACACAATCAGTTATTAAAGAAGTAAATTAATAAACTCAACATTCAATCTTTTCTTTTCACATGTCAAGGATAATCTGGACAGTAGTTTGATGATTAGAGGGAACAAAATGTGTCTGATTAGTTGGGTTGGCTTTAATCACTGACTTTAAGATTCCTCAGTAAACATTTTCTTTCGGCTAGTTTCATTTCCAGCCCTATGGAAAGGGCTTCCCCAAGTGTTATCCAGAGTGTGCACTGCAGGTCCTTGCGTTATTGCCATTATGTCCAAAGGATCTGAATGAATTGCCTCTGCGTGAGGGGCTGATGCTGTGCTATGTCCATGTAGCAAGGGAGAGTTTTGTTGCAAAGGTATTTCTGGAGTAGACACAGAAGAAAAAAAAAAAAAAACAAACTGGGAGGTTGTGGCTTAGAGTCCCAAAACTGTTTTCCTGGTTGATGGCTGAGCTGGAGTAGGGCACAGATACCGCATAGTCCTGGGCTGTGCTTTACCCAGTAATCTACATTACTTTCAGTCTCATGCAAAGGTATGGTCTGGCCTGAGGGTCATTGTTTTGGAGTGAATGAACTGTACTTCTGCTGGCTTTTTGACTAGGGTCCAGTTCATTCCTGTCTACAAGTAGATGGGTAACATTTATGTATCTTTATGAAATATAAAACAATGTCTGAGTGTAACGGGAACTGGATTCCCTGATGCTTTTGAAAAGGCCACTGCATGCTTATCTACTCTTTTTGGTGCTCGAAAACCTTAAAAAATTCTGCTCCCTAGTCTTATTAATTTAAAAATATTGCTATTATGGAGAGACTATTAAAAGCTGATAACTTGTTCAGAAATCAAGCTCTGTGGCCTTTGATGAAGTGATTGAGAAAGACTTGCAGACATTAGGGAATACCAGAAAGCCCAGCTATTAATGATAATGGAGGCAGGAATCCTTCAGTACTTCAGAAATTTCACAAAAACCTGTACTACTTCCCCTCCACCCCAGCCCAGGCACCTCTGCATACTGTGATGCTGACAAAAGAAAAGCCTCCTATTAGAAATTGTTTTCTTTGAATACATGTTTAGAGAAAAATGTGATGTCTTTGGACTAATAAAATTCATTTTTGTTGTTTGTAAGTAAAGGTGGATACAGCATCTCTGCCACATGTATTCAAATGTGTAATTGTGGATTATTGAAATTTGCTATATTGCAAATGCAGAAAGAACCATCATGTTGGAAACAACCTTTCAGAGGAGGAAGCAAGGAATGAAATTCCTTTTATGAATAAACCCAAATTGAATGATTGTGCATATACATTTGTATTTGCTTTCTCTCTTTGTTCTTTGTTCTTCCTTTAGTGATGCATTTGCATGCAGACTGCTAGTGATCAGAATGCAGAGCTCCCGTACAGCGGAGCTGTGTGCTGGCATTGATCTACTGGTCTGTGCCAGCTCAGTGGTGCAAGATTTACTTTAATTTCCTCTTCCCTTTGTTCTTTTGCCTCTGTGCTTTAAATAAAGACTTTTCTTTTATTACTTCCAGAAATTTTGAGAAGTCGTAGCAATTTTGTATCCAAATAACCATGACCCATTTCTCTGTGATGGATAACTGCAGAGCTCTGCAATCTGGTGGGTCCCACACTTATGTATGTCTGAAATTCTCAAAGTTATTAACTTTGGGGAGGTGTGATTTTTGGTTAGACTAAATGGGGAGTGAGCATTTTGAAGTTATGAGGGTGTGCAGTTGGAGATTATGTGCTTCTGGGAAGAAACCTCTGATACAACTTTGACAGAAGGTCCCAAACCTGAACAGGGAAGGACTAGGAACATGTACTCTTCACTTAGACATCAGGATTGATCAGGATCATGGAGGAAGTATATGGAAAGACCCTAGAGAATGGTGAAACATATGTGACTTGGCTTTCCTCTCCTTTTGTATTGTTAACATTGGGCAGACAAATAATGCACAGCAAAAAATATCTTTAAGTTAGTTTGCCTTCTTTACACAGAATGAAATAGAGTAGAGGTTGCCTTTTCCTTGCTAGTTTTCCTTGGCAGGAACCGCACAAATGCCTTTGTAATGGAGGAAGACTTCATAAGTGCTGCTACAGTTGGAGTGTTTCTGGTATCTGCTTTTCTCTCTGTGCTGTAATTGCATAACTGTGCAGTGGTGCAATGTGTATTTACATGGATTGATCCAGAGTCAGGGATTTCAGCCTCTTTGCCTGCTCTCGGCATGGCTTTCTCCAGTGAATTTATTAGGATTATGTCCTCTTAAAGAATTAGTAGAACTCATTGGTTTCTATTCTTTAACTTTACATTACACACGCACATTTTCTGCAGGAGCAGTATATAGTAGTTGCTTTCATTCATTTGTTTTCCAACTGGATTTCATACAGACTATTTTTAAGGCTGCTTTAATGAAATACAGGAAAAAATGTGGAGAATATGTTCTTGGGTTCTGGGTTATTTTTGTTTCACTCCCCTTCCTCCCCAAGTTATTTGTAAACCTTGGCTATCTTTGGGCTTCTGTCCTTATATCACTGCTTTCCTTTAAATTGAGATGCTGACAAGCTATTTTAACATCCGTGTCAAGACAGCCATTCTTTGTTGCTCCATAGGTGTGCAGCAGCTCACTGAGCAAGGTCGTGCAAAAATCATCCTTCAGCTTTCTGGAAGGTGGCTTCTACTTTTAGAAGACACTCCAAGCACTGGTGGCCTCACCTGGGACTTACAGCTTTTCGGCCTCCTGCTTTGCAGCTGGAATTCCTGAGCTGTCAGCTGGTTCTTGGAGGGGAAGCAGATTCCCCTTCCAAGCTAGCAAACACACAAACCAGTGACTCCTCACACAGCAATACCCTCCTCTCAGCATGTAGGCTAGGCTTCCAGTAGCACTGCAGCATTACAGCCCAGCGTTTAGTTGCGGTAGCTGGTTAAGGAGTAGTTCCCCTTGTTGCAGGATCTAATGACAATGTAATGGACCATGACCAGTGTTGTGCAATTTGAGGTGTTGTGATGCAGGTGAGCACAGCGAGGAAGGCTATCTGCTGGGCAGAGTCTGCAGCAAAGGGGGGGATGAATGTTGCTTTTAATGAAGAAACTGAGCAGAATTATAAGCAGCAGATTAATTACTTTCTTCAAAAGGAAAATGTGCTTAGTTTCAAACTGGTTGTTCCAGTGAGCCTTGTATTGTATAACACTCACCTGAGACAGAGGCTGACAGGCTGTCCCAACCTTTAATTGACTAATTAATAGTTATTAATTAGTATTCCCTGCAGTTGTAGTCTCAACCATGAGTTAATTGATTCTGATGGGGAATTAAATGTCCCATGTCAGAGATGAGTGCCCATAACAGCATCTGAGGCAGTTATTTTGTGTAATAGACTAAAACAAACCTGTTTTATATGTGTGTGTACACTGATACTAAATTGCACAAACCCTTGGTTTTGTTTATTTAAACCTATTGCTCTGTGCCTGTTGGATCATGTGGTTTGTAAACACTTAATGGAGACACTTAATTCTTATGTAACTGGGAGAGAGGGGATGCAATTTTCAAACCCTGTGCTCTGATGTGGGATCTGTTTCTCTCTGAAAACCACTGTAAAAACATCTGCCTTTCCAATTCACTTCTGTCATGAGTTAAAATCCTCTGGAGATGAGAGCTAACTGGTAGATTTGACAGTTAAGTATTCCAGCACTGACAGGCTGCAGTATTTCATAGCAGCATAAATATCATTGTGTCCGTTAAGTTCTTTGGGTTAAGAGATTTTGAAAAAACCTTTAATGGGCAGCATGATTTGATAGGTGGGTACAGCTGACAGAAACAACATTAGTTTTCCTGTTCTATTTACACTGTTTTCTATGGTTGAGCCCCTGCCAGGCAGGAGCAGCTGGATGGCGCTGACTTTGGTTAGCCAGTGTTGTGCTGTTTGAACCTTCTTGTGGTGCAGTAGAACTTCTGAAGCTGAAAGGAGCCTTACTCAAGGCTTTTCAGCAGAGTTATCTGTAGGCTTGTCACTACTCAAATTCAAGCTGTCAGATTTTATGATATTATAAGAGCTCCTAGCGTCTCCTAGTTCAAAGTGTAAACATGGTAAATATACATTAATATATTGAATGGAACTATTCAAACTCTGAAGCAGTGTGGGTCATTGCCATATTATAGGCAATGTGCAAACCATGCAGGATAAAATCTTGACCCTGTCAAAGTTGATGGGTGTTTGCTAAGCAGTAGAACCAAGATATCACCAAGGGTATGCAAAGAATATCTGATAACCTGGTCTGCAGGATGTGGTAATTTCTTGGATGTGGAGCTTCATGACTGCTGCCATTTTACAAGAGTAGAGCGGATTTGAAGTTTTCTCATGATGACTGTGAATTGTAAACCCAGAAGTGAAATTGTGCAGTCCATCTCCGAAAAGCACCAACAAAACCTTCCTGTTACCTGCCCATGGGGTATTTTATATTGCTTAATATCCTTGGTTATTGATTAGAACTCTCAATGGAGGAGAACCAAAGACAGTTCGATTTTCTCTAAAATGATGATTGAGAGGTGAATGGGGGTGAAGGGAGGTGAGGGAAACCGGTAAATGGTTCTGAATTTAACACTTTAGGCTAAGCCACCAAATACCTAATTAACATTGAAAAGGAAGAAAATTGCCCTGCAGGTGAGAAAAAGGGATGATAAATTATTTTGAAAAATTCAGATGTCAGGCAAGGATGGGGAAGATTTACATGTTAATGGGATCCTCAGCAGGAGAAGAAACCTTGGAGTGGTGATGGCAGACAAATAGATGCACCCATCTGGACCTTCAGATGTTGTCACATAAGTTCGAGTAGCCCTACACTTTTTTTTTGACAAAAATAAAAATAAGCCAAGATCTGTGGTTGGAAAAGATGGCCTGTGAAAGAGCCTCTTGTTACTTTTGAAACCTTTCTATAGAATGGGCCTTCCCACCTGGCCTGACAATATAGCAGTTTAAGACATAACCTCTCTGACTGCTTTAATGTGTGCGTGGGTTTGGGTGCCCACCGCTAAGAGCTGAACACTGGGGAAGGTGCTGGCTTCTGTGGATTTGAGAAGAAGCGACAGAGACCAGGAGCATTTCTGATGGGACGTGACATACACAGCTGAGCCCGGCTCTGAGTCTTGCTGAGATCACTGTAACTAAATTGTAGGAGAGTGCTTGATCTGGCTAGGCTTTATTTTAAACCTTAAACCAGATGATTTTTTTTTCTTTTCATATGTTTTTCTTTCTAATTTTTGTACTTTTTTTTCCCAGTTAGAAATCTTTAGAGTGAGCCAGGTTTTACAGTGAACCAATGCAGCCTGCCCATACCTTCTCCTGAGAAGATATACCTTGTCCTGAACCACCCTTTCAAGGGAATGTATAAAATACTTGCATTTTATGAGTTTATTACATTTCTGACTCCCATTTACTTTAATAAACTTTGAATTAAACTGAGGCTGGTGACAGAAGCAAATGGCAATAAAGCACTCTGTTGTCATCTTTTTACAGAAAAATGTTTTACGTGAAGGATCCAATAGCCATGGCAATAGGGTTTTTTTTCCCCTCTGTGTTAATATGCAGGGGCCTAATAAGCTTGCTAAACATTTCTGCAGAATGATTCGCTACAGCTAATTTAGCCTAGGCAGGGCATTTGGGCCTGTGGAGAAGCTCTTAGAGATGTCAAGCATTTTATAAATCAGATAATTTTCCTTGGTCAGTAAAAGCTATGGAGATCCAGTCTCTGGGCAGATTGCACTCTTCAATTGAGATGTTAAACTTTGTTTCCTTTCAGAAGCAGTGTGAGTCAGCTCCAGGCAAATCTGAGCATTATAACAGAACTAAAACAAACATAAAGTGGAACCAATCCTAAATATATTTGCATCTGGATTTTGGCAGACATTGTTATGGCTTTCTGTATTTTATGTGCCTTTTTCATTTCCCTGTGAAGTATTTTGTGGTAAACTTACAAGGTTTTTAAACCACTTTAAATTGTTGACTCTTCCACTTATGCTAATGATGCCTCTTGCTCCACTACTTTAATTTTAAATAGGGAGCATGACTTAAAACTTTGCCTCTGCCTTGTGCCTAGGCATCTGCTAGCAAGAATTTGTGCTCTTAAGAATACAAAACAATAAGGAAAGAAAGGAAGAAACAGAAAAAAATAGCAGGAGATTATTTTTCTTAGTGCATGAGGATGTGTAATACCAGAGTGAGATTTTTGGAGTGACCCAACATTTCTGTGATTCAAGTCTTGCATTTAGCTTCACTGTAAGTGGGACAGGGTCCTAGCTGAAAATAGAAACGTATCCCGGTCTTGTGCACCTTCTCACTATAAAAAAATAGGAGTTGGTGCAGTTTGTATGCATAAGAATATAGACATTCATTCAAAAGCGTGTTAAGATATCTGAAGTACTGCTCTGATCTTATCTCTCTCCTTGTTTAGCTACTCCAGTAGCAAGGGCAGCAAACTCAATTCGTGGATGGGATTTTAAATGAGTTTGAACTGACACTAAATTGAGCCTAACCTTTGAATAGGCCCAGAGCTGGTAGATAGCACTCCATTCTGTCCTTATTGATGAGTCTAAATGTTTCAGACTTTTATTAGAATGGCTTTGGTGGTGACAGTGCAGCTAAATAATGTACTTTTTATTGTTAGCATACCTTTTCAGGTCACACTCGTTTCTTTTAAGTTGTGATATCTACAAGCTGGCATTTAACTAACGCAAAGAAAACGGCTAAAATGTCTCCTCCCCCTTAAAATAAAGAGGCATCAGGCTTTTTGGCTTCTGTGGGCTCTTGATAGCAATAGGAATAGTTTGCAATTACTATGAACAGTGTGTAAAGAACACTGATCTAGTCATGTGGGTAGGTATATAAAATACCAAATCTACTTCTCTTGTGATGATGAAGTGGTTTCTCAGCAGTATATTCTTCTTACAGCTTTCAAGGTCAAGTTTCATTAAGAGTTTCAGGTACTCTTAGTGAGGGTTTTTTGTTCCTTCACTTTTTGGAAATATGTTGCTAGCCAGAATTTTCATACAATTATAGAAATGTTAATAATGGATATACCATTGAAATATGCTTTTTGTTTTTGAAATGCTATATATAAAATAGCTGAATGATTTGTCATCAATTATTTATTTGTTTTATTATATTTCAAAACAGAAGAAATACATGCTATTTTCAGTCAATATTTTAGATCAGCTCTTCATACCTACAAGCATTAGATTCACAGTATATATATTTGATGAATGGCCTTGTTTGACTTTTGGCACTACTTGCATGAGTTACTTGTGCTTGTATACTTGCAATGTAAAAAGAACATAGGATAGAAATGTGTATTTATAACAAGCTAATTTCAGAGATACCTGGTTAGCATGCAAAGAAAATATTTCTCTAACAGAGCGGTAAGAAGCAAGAATACTTTCCAGTTATAGGTGGTCAATGACAAAAAATTTGAAGCAAGTATTTTAGTACAATTCTGTTACTTTCTAAAATGAAAGAAAAACTTTGGGGCTGTAATCCATATTTTTGGTTATAGCAAGTCTTTGCAAAAAGGACTTAAACAATGCAGTTACCTAAGTGCCTTAGAGTTTTCTGTCAGAGAGGCTCAGGAAAGCTGAGCTTTTACTCCATTGGTGTGAAGATTTCTGTTTTTACGGTTAGAGCTGGGAATGCAGATCCCATAGTGTTCACCACGGAATACCTCCTAGGAGGTAGTAGTTGACACATATATCATGATAGAAATTCAGAGGTGCTTGATCTACATGCATATAAAGGCATATTTAAACATCTTTGCTGTGGTTTCCTCTCACTATAATATATATTATACGGTTTCATGCCAATTAATAAAGTTCATCTCTAGACAAAACTATTGTGAATATACCGGGTATGATCCTTACCACAATGCCTCTTTTTTACCACTTCTATGATATCAACAGATAAGGCTAAATGTAGGTTACTGTACCTACTATAGACTCCTTTATGCTGCTAGAAAAGTGTAAAGAAGCTGATATAAATGATAATTCAAGTCTAATGTAGTTTGTTCTTTTGTATTAGGGAAGCTATTTGTGCGGTAGAAAAAGTTCTTTATGGACAGGAAAGCTTTAATAATTAAGATCGCTTTATTTTGGTGCTAATTTATTACTTTTTGACATCTTAATTATATCCTGCCCCATAAAGTGGTGATTGGTAGTGTCAAGATTCCTAATCTGTGTCCATAAAATACATTTTCATGTTTTTTTCCCCTCAATTTGATTTTTGTGTAAAACTCGCTCATGCAGTCAGACATAAAATCGCAGAGAGGAGTGTCCCATCCACCCTTCCCTCTGCCAGGAGGTGCAGAGCAGAGGAATACAGTGGAAACCTTGAAAAATGACTCAGCCTCCAAAAGAATAACGGGGAACAGACTGAAACAGTGCCCTGCCCTCTTTTCAGTAGTGTAAGTGTACAAAGTCAGAAGAAATTTTGTACCAGAGTTAGTGTTATTAGGTGCTAGTTCAACCATGTCTGGAGTTCTGCTTTATGCCCCAGTGAAAAGTCCTTTACATCCATGAGAATGTTTTTCAGAATAAGGAGAGAACAATAAAAACGAGCTTATTAGTTTCTAAAAGGCCTTATCCCCAAGCAAAGAAAGATTTTTTTAAAAATAATTTGGCTTGTTCCTGCGAAAAACAGTTCTACTGAAGTTTTGCAGATCAAATGTACCGGTCTACAGCTGTACAAATTCTCTTTCACAGAGTATGAATGCTGCAATTTGCTAATGTACATTTTGCTTTTCATAATATTCACAAAACCAGTTTACGGTTCAGAACATTCACAAAGCTGCCATTTTTAAACTTTGCTTCTGAACACATGGCATGGTTTTCCCACTTTTAAAAGCATTTTTTTTTCTTTTTTTTGCAGGTGTCTTTTAAATAAACAGAACACTCTCCAGCCTCAAATGAAGCAAAAGCTTGAAGGGCTGATTCAAATGCCTGAATTCCCTGGCCAGAATGCCAGCTTCTTTTTTTTTTTTGTTTTATTCAGTACTTCTGGATGTTCCCAGGGGTGTATTTACTGTAACTTTTTATCCTCTAGGTCAGTGCATGTTCTAATGCAGTTAACAGAGTGAATGAGGGATGACACAGTTAATATCCTAACACTGAGCAAGCATTTCTAGTGCCTTCCCTAGGTTACATTGGTTACAAGTGTGATGGTCTCTGTGTAGACCAAGAGTTAAGTGCTGGTTTGCATTCTTTTAGTTGATTATGATTTACTAGCATGAATTCCAAGTGTAAATAGCCCTGCACCATGTTGTGAAAATAGCTGCAATGGAGAGAAACATCTCTTGTGAAAATATGGATGAATATTCTCCATAAACCTATTCGTGTCACCGGAAAAGATGAACAGTACCTCTCTACTAATGCCTAGCAAAAGATGGTGGAGTTTTTGGAGCGTTTTGCCCTTACTGTTGCTGCTAACAGCAATAAATAACTATTGCACCTTTTCACAGTTCATCCTTGTAAGTGCTTAGAGGCAGACAACTAAGGGCAACCTAAGTGAGGCAGAGGTAATAGTTCCAAAGCGAACTACTGTAATACCAGCTGCGTGGCTGCCCCATTGCAGGAATTAGTGTATTATTTTAATGATTTCAGGGTTTGGATGCATTTCCTTGAAACACACGCTTGAACTGTTTTTTACTAAACAGTTGCCAAGGCGTTATGCATTGGGGATATTGTGATGGAGGGGAAAAAACACATTGCCACAGATGCAGTGTAGTTTTTTTAATTTTATTTTATTTTGTCTGTCTGTATTGACTCAGCATCATGGCAGCTGTTCTCTTTTCAAATAGCTTTGTTTTCCTGAGGCATAGTCTATACTTATTTCAGGAAGTTGTAGAGAAAGGAGAACAAGTAAAGGACTCCAGATGAATTTCTGAACACAACCATTCTCACACTATTTAGGAGTAAATTTTACATCCATGCATACTTTTGCAGATGGCCTGAAAAGAAATGGAAACTTGAAAGTTTTAAGACAGAACAGTATTCTGAAAGGATGGGGTACTAGTATTTTTAACAGTGTGTGTGAATCAGGCCTTGAAGTACTATGAGCAAAAGGCAAGTGTGCCCATTTTACAAGTGGGAAGTAGAGGTGTAGCCTTCAAATGGTTTGCCCAGTATTTCAGAAAGTCTGACAAAGCTAAAAATAGGATAAACTCAGCCTTGCCACTAGCAGAGAATTTCCAGGGAGTGTTTTTGGGGTGAGATCTGCATTATTCCATTTCTAAGCCTGAGGCCATCTGAATAAGTTTTGTTAGGTCTCCTGTAGTGTTTTGCAGGCTCACTTGGATGTTTGCTCCTGTCTTCCAAAAATGTAGTACTTCCTCATTGAGGCAAGAGAATGCAGACCTTGTTGAAAACTAGTAGGGAAGGCTCTTAATGCTGGAAAGATATCTCCTCATCTGCATATTACATGCTCCAAAAAGAGAACCTATAGTATCTGATTAAGGATTACTTTCTTATAGCAGATTTTCTTACTTTTTGTCATATATTTTGCTGTTCATTGTTTTTCCTTATTTTCTTGTTTTCTGCATGAATGCAGAATTCCAAGAACTTGCTATTCTTCCTGCTCTGAGAATATACCTCATCTTGGGGCGGGTAGTGGATGTCTACTTGGTACTAAGTTAACTTGCCTCCCTTAGAGATGTCACCAACGGACACATAGTTTGTTAAATACTTGTTGAAGTTGAACATCTTAGTGAATCAGGGAAGTGTCAGGCAAATTTCAAAACACTAGTGCTGAGCTCTTTGTTTGAAAGTGGGGAGAAATGCTATGTAGCCTCTCTTAGGTATTTTGTATTCAGTGGATTCTCCCTCAATGTCTTGTTATAGTCATCCTGAGACACTTGTCACGAGTCAGCCAAAGGATTAAGAGAGCAAACTTTGAGTTGCTCAGAATTTCCTAGCCATATGCTTGGCCTTAAAGGATGTGTTAAGTATCAGGTGATTTAAATTGAAAAGCTCAGCAGCTTTATAATCTCCTGGTCTCTAAAGTCATTCCAACTATGGATGCCAGAAGCAGAAGCTCCAAGACTAGCTCATTGCTGTGCGCATTCAGAACATCTTGCCACTGCTGCTTTAGGAGCAAAGATCCAAAAAGGAAAGCTCTCAGCCATTTCTTTCCTGTCATGGAGTAAGTACCTGAAAATAATTATACCCCTTTACTGGAAATATTTGGCATCAGTACTGTGGCTCCACCATTAACGTTTTCTACAGTTTCTTTCCAGACTGCCAGTTCTTTTTTATTACTGCCTTGTTAGCGTGATGAAATGATGACAATCTTCTATCCTTGCTGTGGATGCAGCCAAAAGGCATAAGAAATTTGTCTAAAGTAACTGAATAAAAGACTGAAATGGCCAATTAATAACAGCACCTGCCTTACATTATCTGTAGAGACTGGCCATGCATGCACCCCAATCTCTCAAGGTTTTGTACATTGAATCTAAGGAGATATGCTTCTGTTTTAACTAAATCCAAGTACAGTTCTCCAAAATTTTATTTATTCTTTAAGGCCTCCCACTTCATCCCTTTCCAAAATTTCTAGCAGTTTTGCTGTTTGGATATCAAGTCTTTGGCAAAAACATCTGTGCTTAATGGGCCTCTGAATAGAGGACAATCTATCTAATTGAAGGCTGATCTTAAGCCATATTCTCTTATTGCCATCACAGAAACGTACAGCAAATACCCTGGAATTTTGAATGGGCTTGAATCAAAGTCTTGGACAATGAGAGTCTGGATCTTACTTTTTACAGCTGGTCTTTTATCTGTATACTCTTTAACTCATAAATTCTAAATTGTTCTTGACTTTGGAAAAGTTTGTGTCTACTTCATCTTGGGCTTTTTTTCTATTCAAACTAGGCACAACTGACTGAACATCTCATTTAGCATGGCTGTATGTCTCTGTATTAGCTGAATCCATAGGCAAACAAACACAATGCTATTGAACCACTGTCAGGAAATAAAATGGCATTTTACTATCTAAAATGACTACTCCTATACCTTTCCCACTTCCCCGGCTAACTCACTTTTCCGATCTAACACACTTTGAGTCGTAATGTGAAGTCAGGCATCTAAGGTGCCCCTTTTTGCTTCTATTAGTCCAATGTTGTCTAGCTCTTTATTCTTGCTCTACCACAGATACTAATACTAAAAAACAAAACCCCACAAAAGGTGTATGACTTGCTTAGTTTATACCACTCATCTTTTGTCTCTCCTCCTGTTTTTCTTTATCTACTCTCATGTTCTAGATTTGTCCAACTTAAACTGCATGCCCTTAGGGCAGGGCACACCTCAGTGTGTATTAATTAATGTTTGAACCTTTCTATTCACTGCAGCATGTCAAGCACATCCTCTACTGGCTGGCTGAGACCTGATGAGCAGTAGGAAGGTTATAAAGCACTGTTTGAAATGGGTCTCTGTGTAGTCATTAAAGTGCATTCATTGTCTGTCTATCTGGCTATCTCTTCTCTTCCTGTTTTTTCCTTCAGTTCTCCTTGACCCAAAATTACACTCTGATTTTTCCATCAATTTTTAGTCTTCTTTACCTGGCCAACTTCCTCATTCAATTCTGCAATAAAATATTCTGAGACACTTTTACACTCCTCTCCTGAATAGAGTCTAGCTCTCTAGAGAGTCAATGCTGACCCTACCATTTCTTCATCTTTATCTGCTTGTGGATGTAAGGAAAAAGCATTGATTCTTGTGCCAGCTTCTTTTATTTGTAGTAACTTTCTGTAGTGACTGCTTCTATCCTACAGGTCCTCCCTTAAAGGATTTCTTCTGAAAAAGTGAGTTGGGACTGCTAGTTACACCCTTTTACATTCCTGCCGTTGATACAGGTACTGCGGAACTGACTTGGGAAGACACTGTCCCGTACTTCTGCTAGCTGTGATCAGCATCTGGTCTGCCAAAACTCTCTTCCTCCTCTCTGGCATCTATTTTCACAGCTTCTCTGTACGTGAGGTTTTGGTTATTCTGTTTGTGTTTTCCATCACCCCATCCACAACCTACTGTTGTCAGGTGCTTTCCTGTTTTCCTATATTAATGTACTATCTCAAGAGTTTGTTTGAAGTGTTGAAAACTACAGCAGTGAAAACTATTTTCCTGTGTCTTGAATGCATTTTTGAAAGACTATACAAAAGTAAGGATCTTGTAAAACTAAAACAATAATTGCATTATGCAGAGTAGATGTGTGTTTTGGTTTGTGAAGAGGAGAAAGAACCACAGAAAGAGAAGTCCAATTTAGCTGCCTGATACTTTTTGTTAGCTAGGTCTGCTGCAGTATTTTGATGTTAGCCTAGTTAAATGTTATCACTGAAGCCTGTGTGCTTTTGATAATGTTTCTTGGAGCAGAGTGATATTTTAATTGCCCTCCTGCTTGTCTGATGCTTTGGCCAGGTATTGGCAATGAGAGTGAAAGGTACTGATTTGCCAGTAGTGATGCAGCTGACAACAGTACGATTCTGGATGTCTGGAGAAGTAGTAAAAATTGGGTTTGCTGCCCTTAAGAGTATAGAAAAAGAAGGCTTGTTTTGAGATAATACCTTAGTACTTGGTGTAGGAAGTTGTCTCTTATATCTAGTTTTACTGCATGCTAAATAGACTGCTCTTGACCTGTGTCTCCAAACACCCTCGTGTACCTGTCTGCCTCTCTAATTGCCACAGTCTTCCACTGAAGAAACATTTTCGGAGTAGTCAGAGTAGCTTCCTGGGCTGGCATCTGCAAAGCTGCTTATGTAGTAATGCCATCCTACCACTACCAAGCTACCTGCCGTTCCTGTTCAAGCCAAAGCCCCAGAGCTCCTAAACTAGGTCTCTGGAACGCAATGTGGAAATGCCCATCTTGTAAACGTGTGCAACTCCATAAGCATGCCAGGCGCCTGCCGTTCCCTGCATTGGCAAGAGTAAGGGCAGAGTGCTAAGTGAAAAGACAGTAATGAGGAGGCATGTATAAATACAGAGTGGGGATAAGAGGGATATTGTATGTGCTAAGACATGGTCACCTGAAACAGCTGACCTGGCTTGAGTATTGAATTGTGAAAGAATGGGTGCTTGGTGAATGATCCCAAGCAAGGGGCAGGGGGAGCGGGTCTGTTTACAGCCCCTCAGTCTGAGATATCAAATCACTTCACTTCAGCCCCACTCGTCTCCTCCACACCTTCCCCAAGTCCTTGGCATCACATGCATTGCATGGAGAGCCTGAGTGCCTAACTTGGCACTGGAGCTTCTAAGCAGCAGCCTCGAGGTTCAGAAATACAGTGCTGAGTGGGAGCTGGGTTTTTTCTGAGAAGGGTGAGGATGCTAATCTTGTGCAGCATCAGATTTGCAAAATCGTTTGAGAAACTTCAGCACAAAATGTGAGGGTTTTGTTTTGTGTTGTGCTGGGTGGAGCAGCCTCAATGATAGCCAAATGCTCCCTGTGTTTTTCATGGTCAAAAAATTGTTGGCAGATATAGCAGATATAATTCTAGATTTCTATGTCTGCAAGAAAGCATAGAAAGGAGATGAAGTGCTAAATGGGAGAGAATGGGTTTATTCCTGCTAATTTCAACAGAGTTGCCTGTTCTGCCATCATTTGAGAAAGAAATCAGAGCCGCTAGATTTTATCTGAGAAGAAAAACTGCAAATTGAGTATTTTATAATTCGAACCAGTAGATGTCAGCAGTTCCTTTTGAAATGGCTCTGGAAATGCAATAGTAAATGAACTGACTTTTCACATCCAAACTTCTCTGTGATATAAAAACATTTGCCCAAAAATTCAAGAAATGTATAAAATATAGCCAACAGATGAGGATGGACAGTTCCTCCTAGTTATTGGTGAGAGTGGCATGAAGAAATGTGGAAAAATTTGGTCTTGATAACAATAAAATATTAATAGGGTCTATTTTAAAGGTATGATCTTTGATTATTGGGCCACTGCATAACATAGCTTTCACATTCGTGGAAGTCTGGTATAATCTTTAAAACGTGAGGGCTGTGGTGTGAGTGGGTTTTTTGTGGTGGTTTTTTTTTTTTTTTTTTTTGCTTAGGTGGCTTGGTAATCCAGATATATGTTACAGCTGATGAAAGAGGTGGTAGGTGTCTGCCTGTAGCTGGGTATATACTGTTTCATATCTTCACATCTAAAGTAAGACAACATCACATATTCTTGTAATGATCCAATTTTTAATCTCTTATTTGGTATATGTTTTTTAGAAGCATGAGGATTGTATGAAATGGTTTTATTCTATTAGTCTGTAAATCAAGAGTAGTATTACTGAAATCTGTGAACTGGTACCTACTGTAAAAGTACTCCAGTGGGATGGAAATAAAACACATAATGTCCTTATTGCTAGTTTTGGTCTGTGTTGCTAACGATGCTTAAATTAACATCCTTATACTAGTCCACTCCTTTGACCTTGAGCCAATATCAAAGTGTTTGCAAAAGCATCTGAAGACGATTCATTTATTTTAGCTTGAGAGTCAGCAGGGGGAGCTCACACCCATTTGGTTCAACTTGCCAAATACTGGTTATTAAAGACATTTTAAACTAGGCCTTTTTATTTACACAGACACCCACTCACCCTCTTAGAGATGTATATGGGATTCCTAGAGCTTATAATCTATACCTTGGCAGAGTGTTTAAAAAGTCTCATTCTCATATCCTCATGCCAGACATTTCATAAAAAGAGGGGTCAAATGAATGAATGTTAAAAACAGTCCTAAAAAATGATTCTCTTATCTCAAGGCAGGGGGAGGGAAACAATGTGTTCCTCCATCCTGTGGTCAGGAGTTGATACTCGGCTGAAGAAATGCAGTGAGCTGTGTGTCAGCCCGGACCTCTGAGGAAACTGGATGCTTTGGGAGTATTGTCACTAAGAAAGAAGTTAAAACCAGGCCATTGTCAATGTTTTAGCATGAGATTAGTAAAATCAACTTTTTTCTTAAATTGGTTGGGAAAAGGTACATTCTGATTCATCTGATTGCATTCATACTAAGCTGCTTCCTTTTTGTTTCATGTGAATAAAAATTAGACTTTTACCATAGGTCCACAATATTTTCTGGAATATCATTTGGATGAGTTAGTGCAAGTCAGAGATAGCATCTGTGGAAGATCTTCTTTTCTGCTACAGCCCTGTGCTAAATGGTGTTGTTTTATTATATTGTGTGTATACATCTAATGTTTTGAGGATTCTTAACTAGGTTATAATTACTGTACATAAGAGAAATACAATTTCTGCATACATATCTTAAGCCACTTTAGGTAAGGAAGCATTTTTAATTCATTCTGGCAGGGGACAATTAAGTGACTTGCCCAAGGTCACAGAGCAGACAGCTGGCATGGCTGGGAATAGACACCCTATCTCCTCAAGTTTCTGTGTGGTGCTCATCTATAGTGCCATGTCATTGCCTTGGGCAAACGAAGAGATTTTTCTATTTTCTGATGGCCTTTAAGTTTTCAGACGTTTGTTAACGTATCATGTATTATTTCGCCAGATACTTTTTCATTGTAACTGAGAATGTTTTAACCTGTTGATTGTATTGATTTTTGATGTGGAAATAGCAGGCTGCTCCATTTCAAACTAAATTTCAAGGGCATGGAGATTGTTAGAATGGAAAAGCCACTTAGCTCAACACAGTTGTTCCTTTTATTTTTATCTCAGTCAGGCATAGAAAGAGCCTGAGAGGTCCTAGCCCTATTTTCCCTATCCTGGGTGGAATCCTGATTACTTTAGATGCTGGAAGAATTGGGAGGAAAAAGTAAAGCTCATCTGCCCTATAAGCAGATATGTAGCTGGCTGTGCTTGTGCTAGTGATATCTCAGTATAAGGCACAAATGTTCAGCTTCCCTACCTTTGCATTGTCCTGACTGGGTGCTGCTGCACCACTTCTAGGGCAGCTGCTGTGAGATGTTCCTCTCTGAACCAGTGACAAATGGTGACTGTTCTACTGAGTGTCCAGCTGGTACCTTGTAAAGCAACAACATCCTTACATGATTTGCATTCTTCTAAACTCTGAATGCATTTCTGTGTCCTGTCTCCCCCCACTCGTTTTTTTTTTTTTTTTCTAATTGCAGCCCTAAGCTAGGATTATGGCTGTTAGGAATTGTCCTTAAGTCCTTTCCTTTGGCTGCATGCCGCATAATTTTTCCATTTAATATGGATTTCTCGTTTTGGTCAATTGCTCCTAGTCCTATTACTTCATAGTAATCTACATTTGATGCACATTTCCCTCTACAGGCCCAGCCATCTCCCTCAGAAAGTCATTCTCTTTGCATGATGGGCCTGAGCCAACATACACCGAGCTCTGTGGCAATACTCCCGTTGTTTGCAATGAATTTGAAACCTGAAGCTAAGGATGAAAACCCTTGTCAGCCATACAGGTTAGTGAACTGGATTCATGCGGACCTTGGATATGTAGGTGGAGAATGAAAGAGCGCTTGTTCCAGGGCATTTCTGTATCATAGCTCATAATTTCCTGAAGAAGCTGCAACTCTTTTTTTCCCCTCTCCAGAGGCTTTTGCAGTTGCCTTTCTATACAGCCCTTTTCTGAATCCATAGGAAGCACCACTGATACAGAGCTCTTTTCTGTACGTTTGCTGGTTATTGTGTGTAGCAGAGATATTGCATTTTGCTGTGCCTCAAGAGCTCTCCACCTGCGGAGGGCAGGGTTTTTCTGCTGCAAAGTTGGTCAAGATATGAAATGTAAAGGGAGAGGGTTTCAAGTGGGTGACAGGCTCCAGTTCCTGTCGATCTCCAGCTGCTTCCAGTGAACTCGGTTCTGCCCATGTGAGGAAAGCTAAGCCTTATTTTATCCTTGTAGGGCATTGAGAGAAAAGGACTGTGATGAGAGAAGGAGCAACTGTAGCTAGCCTAGGCATATCTAATTTTTTTTATTTTTGTAATTTTAATGCATTGCCTGTGGTATTTTAAAACACAGACTTAAAAAAAAAAAAAAGGGCGTGTGTACTATTCCTCCCCTGCCCCCCCATCAGCAAGTTTTTAAACCACTGAGTCACTGGCAGCTGCGGTGTGACAAGATGATGCTGTTTAGGGTAGCTCCCTCTTTGGCACAGGCTGGAATGAAATTGGGGAAGACATGAAATTAAAAAGAGCTCATTTAAAATCAAGTGCTGATTACCCACTTCCATAAATACATTGGAGCACAAGAAATTTATTGCACTTGGACATATTTGCAAGCTGCTTTTTGGAAGTGGATACAAATACACTGAATAATACACTTTTGCTGCTTGACTGGCAGACAATCTCTCTATGGTTCTAGCGAAAAGCAACTTAGGCTAGATTTTCCAGTAGGATGGATGTCAGAGCTTGGTTTTCATTCTTTCCATGATGCTTAAGAAAATTCAGAAAGTACAAGAAAGCTTAAGAGAGAGTGATTCTACTGTAAAATGCAAAATCATAGTAGTTTTCAACAAATGAGAAGTTAGAAGGCATCGGTCTGGGTGCTAAATCACAGAGCAGACTAAATTTTCATAAATAGTATGATGAGTCAAAAAAAAAGCAATACAGACTAAAATATTCTACACAAATTTCTTCTTGACCGTAGTACTATTAAATCAAAGGAGTAGATATGTGTAAAACAAAGACATAACATTTCAAATCTGTTTATAGAAAACTGTTTCTAGTTTTAGGACTGATGACATGGGGTCAGTCCAGAGTCCTAAGCAAAGATACCAAGATCTTAGCAAACCAAAATCACAAGGTAAGAAGTCTGTGGGTTTTTGAGTTTTGTGTGTGTGTTTGTTGTTTTTTTTTCCCAAAAGTGACACTGCTTTTTATGAACGTACCAAACAGAATTTGACAACAAGCAGGAAATTAAACAAGTTATCTCTGAATAGTGTGTATAAAATATTCTAAAATAAAGGAAGCAAGCAGAAACCAAATTACAGTGTGACACTGAGCCTTCTGATATCACACAGACTACGTTATTTAAAAAAAAAAGAAACCTAATGTGAGTTTGAGAGATCACATTGTAGTCTGAAAATTCTTCTTTGATTTAATAGCCTCCAAAGCAGGACCAAAACCCCCAAACTTAAGCTTTCCCATGCCATAATTTTATCCGCTTCATTGTTGAATGGAACACTAAAATCTCTGTTTTCTGTTTTTAAATAATATACTGAATTTCTTTTGTACTTATATAAAATTGTATAAAAATTATCAAGACATGAATGATCATTGATATTATGTCTGGAAATCAGATGTAATCTATATAGGCTTGCTGTACTTTGCTAACATGGATATGTAAACAAGGGCAGGGAAGACTGAGTATTAAGGACAAAGTCACAGAACTCGTACAGGCAGTGACAGAACTGGGAACAGAACAAGTGGAACTGCATGCTCAGTCCTTTCGCTCTTGGAACAAACTGTTCCACTTAAAGGCAGGGGAGGAATATGCCACTTAAGTGGCTTACTGGATGTATTATAGGTTCTTAGTGCAAGTCTGGTAACAGCAGAAAAAGTTGGTATTTTACCTGTTCCCCATGTGAAGAGGTTTTATCTAGGTAGCATTCTCTGATTTCACCTATGTTGCACTGCTACGAAGGGAAGTAAAGGTGGGAATGATATAATGATATGTCTGATAGCTGCCAGGACCCTGAAATAACATTCATTTATTCAGAGGAGCAAGAACCTTTTGAAAGTTCTGTTAAAGTACAGAAGTAGAGAAGATACATTTCTACCAGATTTCAGGAATGTGAGCTGATATTTATTAATGACTTAAAAATTTGGTTCTTCCTCCGTGTGATTTAAAATGTTTACGCAATTGAAGTTTTAAAATTTGTTTTAAATCTTCTGCAAATTATGGCTCCATCAGCAAATTTGTTTTCAATTTGACCTGTAATGTCAGGTATCGTTGCACTGAGTCATGTACTGCATCCAAGAAAGAAGACAAGCTCTGGCTCCTTATTTTTCATTGGCATTGTTTAAATGTAATAATTTTCAGCTGCCTGGTGCTGCTGTTTGTAATACTGAATGATATTTGAAAGATAATTCAGCTCAGTATCTCACATCCTGTTAGATCCCATGTGAATTAAACAGTTTCACACTGTAGTCAAAAGAAATGTAAAACTAACATGATGTACTATACAAAAATCCAAGAGAAAACACCAGTTTCAGTCCTGTGGTGAAAATGTGAATGCATAGGAGTGGATATAGATATCCACATTTTACTGAGAAACCAAGGCATATAGCGATTATTTGTTGAAGATCATAGTGAGTTAGCCCCAAAGGCCAGAAAAGAACCCAAATCTCCTAATACTTCCTCCAACAAACTGATACATGTAGCTTTTTGTAATGGTTTGGGTAGGCAAATGACCATTTACAATCTACCCATGGATTAAGCATTGATCTTGGAGACTGGAATTCAGTGTTTTATTCCTCATTATGCCTTTGGCAGGCTGTGTGGCACGTGACAGAGCTCTTCAGTTCTGTAGAAGTAATTTTTTTCTATCTGTTATAAACTGCAGTTAATAATGGTTACCCAGTGTCATGGCATGTTTGAATTACTTGGAAAAAAATCTGAAACAAATGCCAGGTGGTATTACTAATTGTTAGGCTTTATTTTAATTATAGTTTGGATATTGGTAGAAAGTACTTCAAGTTAGGGGAAAAAACCCTCTTCTGTTAACAGAATAAAGCAAATGGGAAAACTTGACAGATTAAAAGGTGCATTGCTAATGAGGTGTGGTAGCCTACTTGAAGATAGCACACTAGTACTGCTTAGAAAGGATGCTAATGTGTGTGTGTATATATATATATATATATGAGACAACATTACAGAAATGTTTGATTTAATATGATCTACATATGATCTTCCATTCAAATGACAATGAGACTAAAGCATGAAAAAAATACAGATTTCCTGGATTTCACTATATCTACAAGAAAACTGAGCCAATGGTAAGAGCTACAAAACCTGTTGCATAGCATCAGTTATATCATATAATATTGAAGAGATCAGAGAACAGAGAAAAATGATTCCTTGCTGAAGGGTAAACAGACTTTTGATCTGCCAAGCGAGTGCTTGGCCAAGAGAGCAGCTTTCTAGCCTTAGAAAATGACCCCTGATAGGTGAAATAAAATTTTTTTAAACCCATTCCCAAATTATGAACTGCACCCCATGTATGATCTATTGTATTAGTGATTAAACTGATCAGCATACTGACACTTCTGGAAGAAGTAGGAGAATAGGACCTGGGAATGGGACTGGAATATTCAGGTCACTTCAGTAGCTTGCTAGGATATACACAATGAGGGTGCTATTTGTGAGTACCTAACTATTCTGAGACAGGCAGTGATTTCATTGCATGAAGGAAAAAACATGTGCACAAGTTAGTTAACTAAGGGAAATTTGCATGCCCAAATCTCCTTTGATTTGAATGTAGATCATTGGTGCATAGGTCTACTCTTGGCCTTTTAAAGGTACTGCATGAATCAAGTTCTTTCTATAGTACTTTGAAAAGTTAAAAATTATATTCACTCATACACAGAAACCAATTTGTTGCAATGAAGAGGTAAATTGTAGTGATCCTCTGCCTGAGTAGTTTCTGGGTGGGAAAAAAAGACTTTTCTCACCTTTGTAGAGAAATCTGCCTTTTTCTTCATTGCTTAATTGTGCTGCTTGCACCAATGAAGAGGATGCTGAGGGCTCTGGTGGAAGTTTTGCTAGAGCAAGTTGTTCAGAATCAGAGGGCAGAGTACCAGTGGACTTGCTTTCTACAGTGAGCATAAACAGAAGTGAACCCTTGACAGTAATTTGAGAGCAATGGTTAATATCTCTGATGACGGTATGAGGCTGGACTTATCAATGTAATAAATGTGCGACTCTGACTTGTTTCTGGATTATTTTCTAGATGTTTTTAAAGGATAACTGGGCTGTTTTGCCATGTCTGTGTTCTGCTGGAAGCTTCTGTGAGATACTTTCTTGGTGAAAGTTTGAAGTTCCTTGTCTCTTCTGCTATTGTCTAGAGTGCTGGTTGTCTATATCTGGGACACTGCACAGATATAAAAGCAAAACCTCAGAAAAGAGGAGGACTCAATGCCTCAGTGAGAGCAGCCTTTCTTAGCAAGAGAATGATGGAAAAATAGCCAAAAAGAAGTAGAAAAGAGGGCAGGCAAAATAGTCAAATATGAAACCTTTCAATAGAAAGGTCTCAGTCTGAGCTTTGAAGACAGTCAAAGAAGGGGCTCTGCTGAACACATGGAATTTCATAGACAGGGACCTCAACTGATAAGTCCCTGCTCTCAGCTTTAACTTAACCAATCTTAATTTCCTTTGAGACGACTAACAAGATACAAACATATCTGAAGAGACGACAGCAGTGACTTATGTCTGGTATTTGGTACCAGGGTCCCAGTGCTATCAAGGTCAATGTCTGCATGAGTTACCAGTCCCATAAGTTCAGACTTCCTGGGAGCAGCTTTAACTTGCCTGTTTGTCTTTTATCTATATGTATACATGTATATAGGTATGTACGCATATTCATTCACCAAAATATGCATACATATATACATAGATATGTGTATTCATTCCTAATGTTTCTTTCTGGGCATTGTGCTTTCCTTGTTGATCTGTCTGGTTTTTTTCCTCCCACCTCTTTGCACCATTTCGTGTGTCAATCTCCTTTGGGACTCTTCACCTCGCTCTCTGCATAGTGAAAAGCTTCTCGTGTTGTTGTTCCTTGTGCTTGGAGAGGAGTCCACTGTACAAGTTTTACTTGACCTAGAGACAGTTTCCCATGACACCTAGTGTATGTTATGAATTACATATTGTCACTCTAGTTTAAGCAAATTTCTGGTAAAATATAGCAGCGGGGGAAAAATGGGGAAAATGGTCCAAGTGCAGTTCATTCCAAAATGAACTTCCCCCCTACTTAAAATTGCTTTTGATGTGGTTGATGGTAGTGTTTCAAAGGCAGTAGTTGGTAGCAGATGGGAAGAAAAGCAACAGTGAATTAAAGATTTGGAGAGATAAATATGGTAATTTATAGGTGAGAAAGACTGATTAGAGATGTTGTTACTTTTTAGTTAATGAAATGACCTATCTAGTCAAATTGGATAATTCCCGTAGTGAGATATTTTTTCTTTATTGTCAGTTTAGCAGAATCTTTGTCTTCCCTTAGTGAAAACGAAATGGCAATTTTAGCATTCTTAACTGGTTTTGTTCTTTTCCATGGTAGCAAGTGAACTGAAAAAATACTGCTTATGAACAGGTTATGAACTTAAGTCTAAAACGCATGCACTGTCAGCATCAAATAAAAAAGTGGCTAATGAAACAGTCTTCAGTTTCTAATTTCACAGAGAACTGATGTTGCTTTAAGGTGTAGTTCCCGCATGGAATGCATGCAGTGAATGAATATTAGTAATGAGAAGCGGAGATAATTTGTGGTTGAATGGTGTGTCTGTACTCAGAGTGGCAGGATGCATAGCCAAAACTATATATCATACCAAATTCCATTGAAAGCAATAGTAGAAGTGTAGGAAAATGTTAAAATGACTCCTTTTAAATAATCTTTTTGTTCCCAGAAAAATCTGCAGGTGAATTAGAGGTAACGTATAGCACGCTTGCAGGGATTCATAAGGAAGTTATACACTCTAGAAGAACAGAAAGTATTTACAGTAAATTTTTAATACAGTGACTTAACTGATGGTAGGAGAGGTGAATTAAATTAAGCTATAGGTGTCCAAGTGGATATTATTGAAGAACAGCTAAGTTTGTCTAAAATAAAAGCTAAGATTTTTGCAGTCCAGCTGTTCGTCTTGGTGACACGTACTGGTATCTTTGGCTAGACTTCTGTGAGTTTTTCTTTCTGGCTCTTTTGGCACGTAGCTCACTTCTCTCTGATGTATTAAAAAATTCATAGCAGAAATGATCTCCTCCATCATCTGGAATACTTTGCTCCTGATGGGCTTTTCCTCCCTGCACATGATACTAAAGTTTAAACTTCTTGCTTCTCCTGTCACCACTGCTAGCTCTGCCTCTGTCCATTATACAATTTTTTAAATTCATATAATGGTCCCATAGCTTTCTGTTCCAATTTTACCCTTTTTTCCATCCCCACACTTCCTTTATTACATTGCTTTCAGTGGATTTCTCATTTCATCAAAAACTATGAGATTTCTAGCAACAGGTTCTCCTTATAGTTCCATTTCTTGGAGTCTTACAAATGTAAACAAATGATTAAAAAATTACACTCAAATATAGAAATTGACTCTGGGAACTTAGGAAGACAACATATTTTTTTGTTGTCCATATGTCAGATGATGCTCTCTGGGTCAAGATTCTTTCTTTCTTTTGGTTTTTTTTTGCTTTTTTCTTTTTTTGGAAAGAGGATGTTTAAACTACTCAATCCACTGTAGTTTGACAGTTGTCCACTAGCTCAGGTTGTAGAGACCCATATTGTGGATTCTGAAAAATGAATTCAGTTTCTGTCAACAAAAGGAATAAATGTGCATGTATGTAGGTAGTCATGGATTACTGCATTGTCATAAGCCATTATGGCAATGTGGATGCAGTAAACTTGAAAGAGCTGTCATCATGAACTGGAGAAAATCAGATAGAGAGTAAGTAGTCAGATGGCCATTTATTGTCTGCAACTCTATCATAGGCTGGCACATTTTGTTTGTGGAAGGAAACTACACTTTTCTAACCTTCACTGCACTTATGTAACCTCAAAATGCTGGTAGGCCAGCTGAGAAGGTAGATTGTTTCTTCCCTAGCGGTAGTGTCAGCTGCATATTCCTGATTCCTCCAGTCTCTGACAATAAGACTCAGCTTTGTTGGTTTTTTTAATCCTTTTTGTTTTAATATAACAGGAATAGATGGATAATACTGCTTATTCTGAAAGGTGTCCCTTGCAGTATTAAAGGATATTCATTCCATCCTCTTGTTGCCTAAAATACCCATATAGCCATGGGAACTGAAAAGAAAATACCATTTGTGTCAATCCAGTCTTTTTGTAAATGGATTTGTTTTTCTTGTTGCGATTTGGCAGAGAGGTGTTGTCAAGATATCTGATCTATGGATTTTAGTAATCTAGGGAAGACTCATCACTTTCCTAATTTAACCAGCTGAGAAGAAGTTGACCTGCCTGCTAAAGGGTGGTGGTTGGTTTTGGTGGTGTGTGTTGTGGTGTGGGGTTTTTTTTGTTTGTTTGTGGGGTTTTTTTTTGGTTTTTTTTTGGCATAAATTCCTGAAAGCACTGCAGCTTTTCTAGGCACTGGGTGATAAACTGCTCTGCACAGTATAGTATTAACAGAGAAGAAAAGCAATGCATACATCCTTTAAAATACAATTGTTCTTGGGTTTCATTCTGAGTCTCTTTTGGCCATACACGAGAGAGGCCAGCCCAGGGCCTCTCCTATAAAGGTGGTTTAACTGATGGATGCTAAAAACAACCCTTTTGTAGATACTGGTGCTGTAATTCCTACAGATCATTCTTTTTTTCTTTTCTTTTTTTTTTGAACATGAGAAAGCAGATTAAAATCAATTAAAATGGTGTGAAAGGGTCTTTTTGCGTTGTCTGATGCTACATCAGCCCCCACCTCAGACACAGAATCAAGAGCTGTGCCAAAATAGACTTGGAGCACAAACTGTTTTCTGGTTTTGTCTGTTCAGTGTAGCTCCTGACTTCAGTTATCGCTGTGGATCCTAGTAAATAATCCTGATATTTTTTCATTGCTTAACTTCTCAGAAATGTAAAAGTATTTGAAAAGAAACCTGTGTGTTTTCTCATATCTGAGAGCTGCAGTTTTTACAAGCCTTGAGGAAATCATGCAAATCTGCGTAATATGTGTTTTAAAAAAAAAAACAAACCTCTCTATCTCAGGGCCAAACTGAGACCCACAGAACAAATGACTTTCAGAGTCATGCTGTGACTGGCACATAAAGTTTTTGGAAAGCCTTGGGTACTACTTGGTTGTTTTTTATGAAAAAGCACTAGTAAATAGAGTTAAACATAGGAAGTGAGCACTTTAGGTTGTTCTGATTAAAAATATTTACCCTGTGACTTTGGTGTATAACACTCTGGCATGCCTCTTTCTCCTTACTTTTTCTTGTGTTTTATAGACTACCTGTTCTTTTAGGAAATGCTGTTTCTACCTGTGTTTGAACAGCAGCCAGCAAAATGGAGCCAGAGTCCTGAATGTGGTGTTTGTGGATTAGTCTAACACAAAATCTGACAAAGATGATAACAAAGGTTGAGGGATTTGTCCTATGATAACTGTTCTATGTTTCTGCAGACTTCCCTTTAATTCTGTTTTACAGGGCCAAACTATTGCCTCATGCCTACAGTTTGGGTAGGCTTGGGGATACAGCGATAAGACAAGATAGGCAGCAGTTGTTCTGGTCTCCTGGCGCAGTATCTGTTATGAGCAGAGGACACCACTATCTGCCTGTGCTAAATTTGCTGCTGAAAGAATGAACCCACTATTGATCCGTATAGATTTGTGCTGCAACTGGAGAGCTATACATTCAACATATGAACTTTCCTCACAGTTTTCTCACTTTGGTAATGATTAGTGATGAGGGGCAAAAAAAGAACAGTGTGAAGGATGCCCGTGTCTCAGAAGAACCTAACTGAATCAACATTAGTTTTCCTCCTGTTGTCTGGCCTGACCTGCAGGTCTATTATGGTAGTGACTGATGCCTGTGAACTTGGATTTTTAGCTAAGTCATGGTGTCTGTTAAGTATGAAGGATTAAATCATGACCTTAACAGGTAGAATGGCCTCTAGTTTACTGTGCTTTTCTAACCCTGGATGTGTGGTGCAGTAATGTGCATTGTTAGGCATCTCAATCAAGCAGGGCTTACTTCAAAACACATTAAATCAGCTTTAAAATATTTGTTGTGAATAATAATAAGTAAGATGGTTTGTTTCTTATGATACTTTTGGAAAAAACCAACAACCTAAAACTTAGCAACCCACAGCAATTGGTCAAGAAAAGTAATGACTAAAACTTCATGGGGAGAAAGCAGTCAAGATGTCACCTTGTTGCCTTTGACATCTGTGTTGAAAATAGAGAGAATCTGTGAGCACTGTGTGAACTACACAAAGAGATGGCAATTATCCTGACTTAAATAAGCATGGATGCTACTGTGAGGAGATTTGATCAGTCATGTTCCAGACTTTTGAAGGTATTTTTTTTTTTAATCTGCAGCTTTATACTTTAATAATATTTTTTTTTTGACTTGGGTGGGAAGAGGGTTGCTATGAATATTTATAACAAATCACTCCTACCAGAGGACACATTAAGTCTTGCAGCACAACAAAACTGAATTACCATGAAATAAACTTTCTTAATTAAACCAATTAAATTTCTTCCCAGTATGTAATTTAGAAACTCTGATAAACCCTAGTTGAAAAGGTTTGTTCTAGCCTTAAGCTGGCCTAAGAAAGGGTGAACATCTGGCCTGTATATGAAAGGCCTATTTAGGCCTTAGGCAGTGTGCAAAACATTAACTGCTGTCCATGGCATTGAATACTTTGTGTGGCCCCAGGGCTTTGCTAAAGGACAGTGGTATCATCAGGGCACAATCATGTTTATGGAATATGCTGTAACTAAGATTAGTGAGCCCTCAGACTTCTGCCACAATGCTTATAGCTGAATGAGAAGTATTTCTGCTTTTTCACATTTTTGTTGTAATTCTACCAAAATAGATGTGGTTTTTAAAACTTAATTTACACTTCCTAAATGTTGATATTGGCAAGCAGCATGAGGTTTTATGAAATAGTCTTTCACATTCCTTTTCCGTATCACATTTCAATCTTTTTGCAGGTACCAGTATCCATAGGGTGTATTCTTAGCACTCTTAAAAGATAACTTTTAAGGCCACTATATAGAAATGATGCCTACACTTCACTGCATGACTTCGGTTACAGGAACTATTGGCAATAGTAATGGTAATCAATACGAAAGAGATACTCCAGTTGTGGCTGGAGGAAAAATAACACAAACCTAATGTGGCAAACCTATGAAAACTACTCTCCAAAATATTTTGGTTGGCCAAGCTCAAGGCCTTAATTCTAGAGAGTTTGCAGGTTTACCCAAGGTAGAAGAAGACATGAACTGTAGGCCCTGCAGGTGTCATCCACAGCTGTTTCTTATGAGTCTGTTCCCCAAATGGGAAAGTTTGGGAAATGATGTTGAGGAGGTTTTTCCCTTTGCCAAGCATTGGAACAGGCTGCCCAGGGAAGTGGTAGAGTCACCACCTCTGGAGGTATTTAAAAGACATGTAGATGTAGCCCTTAGGGACATGGTTTAGTGGTGGACTTGGACAGTGCTAGGTTAACAGTTGGACTCAATGATCTTAAAGATCTTTTCCAAACGAAATGATTCTATGGTTCTATGATTTTTTTGGTGTTTCAACAGATGTGTGTTGATGTTTGCAACGCAGTTACTATATTCCATATTTATAACTACATCAGCACTTCAGAAACATAGTCTTTGAGCAAGTGACACCTCTGATGGCCCAGGAAAAACACAGTCGCAATAGAATTAAAAGTAAATAGCTCAGTTGGAGAGAGACTTTAAAGCAAGCCTCTGCTTAGGCTCCAAGTGCATAACTTATGTGGCAGTTGAATCATAAGAGGTGTTTTGTTCTAGAAACACATACTGTAGTTTAGAAACTACATCTGAAAGTGTAGTAACTTCTGGTTTACATCTGGTCACAGCTGTAATTATCAGCCAGGCCTGCATCTAAGGATCTCGTTGCCTCTCATCTTCTTCCTGCTGTAATAGTAAAGATCTACCAGTCAGTCAGTGAGGTGAAGCCACCACAAACTGAATAGAATTTTGTTATTTGAGGGTTTCTGCTTTGAAATAATGTTCTTGGTCTTTCTGCCAGAGTCCTAAATCCATCTTGTTGAAGGGCATGATGAGAAGTGCCTTCTATTCAGTTTGTCCCCTATCCCTTTTCTTTTGAGTTTTCTATGTTTAAACATAAATAAGATCTGTAGGGTTAGGGCACTGTTTCTTTATTAAATAAGCAGAGAAGCATGAAGAAAAGCAAGCAGGGAGAAGGAGCCTACTTGATAAAGATGTGAAGGAGAGCACATATCAGGGGCTAGTGGGGCCAGCTTAACCCCCCCCCCCCATGCCCCCTCCTCTTTCCTGCAAAAAAAGAAAAAAGGAAAAAAGATCAGAGAGAGCAAAGACCTGGTAAAGGCTTTTGAAAGAAGGTATCATCCCTTAGCTGACATTTTCATGCTTGTTTAGAAGCAACTTTATCAAGAGAGAGGAAACTTTAAGGTAAATGCAGGGACACTTGAAAAATATGCTGTCATCAAAGATTGAAACATAATGTGACAACCAGTAGCCTGCTGCCTTAGGAAGAAGCTGAATGCCTCCACTGAGGAGATGCAATGCCTCAAAAATGAAGTACTTGTACATGGAAAACACAGCGTTCACAATTTATCCTCAGAAGAGTCACATACATGTGCACGAAACCTTGCCTGGTAAGCAAGAGAAACAGCTCTTACAGCAGGCTGGAGTCTTGCTCATTAGGATGCAACAGCACTGGGAAAAAGTCTGCCAGCATGCCAGAAACATTTCAGAGGAGAACTGCTACAATGGTCGGTTCTTTGCTAATCAGGAGGTGGAAGGGATGAATATCTTTCTCTCAGTAAATCCATGATACATTTGATGAGGAAATAGTCTGGTTTCCATAAACTTACCTTATGCTGTTCTTATAACCATGGAGGTATTGAAATGCAAAATGCCTGGCACTGCCAAGGCTGATGAATGATTTACAAGTATCTTTCATTAATTTCCATCTCCTAGCTTGCGCTGAAAAATACTGTCTTTTTCACTGGTTCTTAGGATGGGAAAATCATCCCCTTGCTCACAAAAAACAAACACACACATTTTGAAGAAAATAGTAAATAAATCTTAACAACTCTATTGTTGTCTATTTCAGCCTGTTAAGCTTAGCAAATGCCTGAGACAAAATACAGTTGCATAGTCCAAAACTATGCCTGATGTAACTTGACATGTCTTAATATAAAAAGAATTTGTATTTCCCCAGTCTATCTTTTCCCCATGAAATCTTGTCAATGATTTCCCTAAGCAAAACCAAGGTCAGGTTTTTTGTTGTGCCTTTTTTTTTTCTTTTTCTTTTTTTAAGAAAGGTTAGTCCCGCTTTGAGGCAAGCTGAAGCAAATACATCACAAACCATTCTGTGGCTTACATCTTGGATTCCTGTACAGCTGTATTTGAAAGTCTTACATTCATTTATTACTGTTGTGCCATAATGCTGTTTAAACATTACGGAAGAGTTGCTTTCTCATGGAAAAAAAAAATCTAACATGCACTTTGTTTCACTGACTGAATTATTACAGGCAACCTCATGGATCATAAAATAATTGGATACTGTCTAATTAAGTAAGCTTTATTGGTTACGGTGGCTTTTGATTCCCACTTCTGATCCCTCACTTTTGCCTTAAGACTCTGCTGTGAAACATCTTTGATAGAGGAGTTAAAGAAGACGACATACAGACATCCTGAAATAAGGGCAGATATGTGAAATGACAGTAATAGTAATTTTGATGGAAGATATCTTAAAGAGCACAGAAAATATGTATAAAAAAGGAGGGAGGATGATAAAAGGGAGCTACATAGATAATCCTAATAGATGCATAGTAATATGGCTTGTTTAAACCACCAACTCTCCTTGTCTGTGCTAGATGCTCTCTAGCCCTTCTGCCCACTGCCTTGGGTGTGCCTTTCCTTCCCCTGCTTGCCGATCTCTGTCTGCTGCTGACTTCTGTACCCATCATCAAGAAATGTATCCTTGTATTCTCTCTTCTTGAAATACTTTCACAGATCTTATATCTTTATATGGCTCCATTACTGACGACCTTCCCTCCTAATTTGTACAGAACTACCATGCAGAAAAGAATTACTATTTCAGTTGTGTAACTGGGGAGTTCAGACAGAGAGAACAGGTGAATCCTCCAATATAGCTGGTAACCTAACTCCCACCAAGGTATCTTTTTGAGAAGGCCACGGCAGAGCCAGGAACTTTTGTTCTGAACCTCTCTTCTGCAGTAACATCCTGGCTCATGGTTGAGTTCTGGTGGACTTTTACTGAGGTCTCAAGCACCCACTTCTTGGCCAGACTTCCATATCCAGCCTTCCTGATCTTTCTTAAGTCTTGTCAACATTGCAGCTTCCCTTGGCACTTAATGTTTGTTTTTCCTGACCCTACTTAGCAACTCTTTTCTTCTTTCATTCCCTCTTCTTCTTGTTTTTCTTTTTGAATTATTTTACCACTTTTTATTTTGTCTGCTTTCTCTCTGGATGATCTTGTCCAGTCATATAATTTCCCCTGCTATCTTTACACACTGAGACACTGCTCTATTTCTCTGCTTCTGACTGGTCTGCATCCAATTTCATCTTCTTGTTTCTCTCTCTCTGACAATTGCTTCTGGGTATCATGCCATCAGCTTAAACTTAATTGTATGCCTTTCTTTCTCCATCTTCTCCTTGCATGTCATTGTCGACAATGACAATATTGACACCATCATGGTGACTTACAACCTGAGGCAGGTTATTTTTTTGGATTCTGTTTTCTTCTGTGCTGTGATAGACAAGTCCTATATAGAAACAATTAATTTTATTACAATTAACAAACGAATACATAAAACTATATGAAAAGGGGAGCAAGCTGATGTGATGTAGTAGAGAACAGTGCTGTCGTACCACTTAAATTTCAGGAGATTATGCCTCTGGCAACTGTGGTCAAAGAGAATTGAAAATGTGTTAAGTATGGGGACTTCAGACACTTTCATTATTTAATTTAAGACTTTGGGAAGGCGAAGTCAAGTGGTTAGATGTTGCACACAGTGTTGTTCTAAATTAAGCAACACGTAATAATGGAAGAACAGGTACAAATTTGATTCCAGTAGTTCTTGTCCTTGTTAATTAATGCTGAGCATTACATTAGAAGGGTTAGGGAGTTGTTTTGTTTGTTTGTTTTTTTAGACTGTATCTTCATTTTATGAACATAAACTATTTTCAGATTACTTGCCTTCTAAACTGTATTTCTGAATACACCACTTCAGCCTCGACGAGCTGGGTGTGTGTTGATAACAAGAACTGAATTTGTCTTGACATCTTGTTTGGAATATTTCTAATCAAATATTAACATTAGCACTGCCACATGTCTCTGTTATTTCCTTTAACTTTTCACTTAGTCCCACAAGCCTTCTCTAGATAAGAATAACACTAATGCATTACTTAGGAGTTCTTTTTATTTTTTTACCGGAAAGCCTAAATAATATAGAGCCCAGTCTGAGTAGCAGCTACAGATTCCTGCAGAAGAAGCGTGCTTAAAACTCTCCCAAAAGAGACAGACCCCATGGAGACTGACTTCACTGGCTTACGTATTTGTGTGTCAGTAGTGATACAGGAAGGACTCAGCAGTGACAAATAACTTTAACAGATACGGCTAAATCCCTGTTTTATTGGGATTATGTGACAAAATTGAAAGTAAAACAGAATGTTTGATGTTGCTATAAATCTTTAATGAATGTTCCGTGTTTTTGTGATGTGTCAAAGACAGTCAAATGCAGGCCTTCTTTCCTTACACTAATAGGAAAGCAGAGATGAATCTTGCATTTTAACTGTGGACAAAAAGGAAAAAAAAAAAAAGGGTTAAATTTGCCTTTCATGCATGGAGACAGGGCTTGACATGGCTAAAGTACAGATGGAGGGAGGTGAGGGCAGTAAGGCTGTACAGCTAAGGAGCAGCCTGTCGTTGTAGCCTGTGCCCGAGGTATGTTGCTGTGCAACACCGAGCTGACTGGAAGACACTGCCTTTACTGTTCCCCTTGCCTCCACTGAGAAGTTTGTGCGCAAGATATGCGAGCTAAACATTTCTTCTGTCCTTAGATTCTCCCTTCTTCCTTATTTGAATCAATGTTGTATTTAATTATTTACTGTTTGAATGCCTGCATTTGAAGTGCACAGCCCTGAGTGTGCTTTTTGTAAGATACTACGCTGAAACCGCACCAGATCCCATTTTCTCTCTTCCACAGTAGCAGTGGTCAGATGGTCTGTCGCATCGTGTAGGCTTAACAGTTTCGCTGATAAATCTAACTCGATACTAATGGATGTGCTGTAATACAATATGGAACAGAAGCTAGGACCCTGTGGCCTGTCATGGACCATATAATTTATGACTGAAATATCTCAGATATTTATGCTGACAAGAGAAATACTTGATGTTTCCTGCTAATGTGCTGGCCCACTCGTCTGGCCTACTAATTCTAGGTGCATTTTTGGCCTATTTTCTTCCATGTCTCTCCTTTCCTATTTCTGCCATCTACTCTGTCACACACAGCTGCCAGGGCTCTTCTTTTGCCTCTGCTGCTCCATTTATTTTAACAGTGAGTAACTGGATGACTGCAAGAGTTTGCCTGGAAATAAAGTAGATTCTCTAATCTGTTAAAGCTAGCATTGGTATCCTTCTAAAGGTGATGATATAGTCCAACCTCACATGACTGGGCATGATTCAGAAGTTGCTGAGTGAAATTCTCTGGCCAACATTGTGTAGGAAACTGGACTGAGGAATGGATATGATCTCTGGATCCCCAAAAATCTATGAAAACGTGTCAGTCTTTTCCTCAGATGTGATCATTTTTGTTCTCTGTATCTGGTGTTAGAAGCTGCGTATTTCCCCCTCACCTTGCACTTTTCCAATTTGCATTAATCTTAAACAGCTTTTGTAAAAATATCGATTTGCAATTTCTTTCCAATATAGACTGTAAATACTATTTTTTTTTCATTTCTGATTGTACAAAAGATGCCTTCTTGCATTGTTCTAGCAACATATAGATGGAATAGCTTGAATTGGTAAGGCAGCAGTTTTCACTAGATTTTTATTTTATTCTTCCAAACAGTGCCTAGTAATATGTCACTTTAAAAAAATGAAAATATGACATGATTTAAACCTTTTTAACACATTCTTCTACGAATGAAAGAAACCAGGGTATGTCACAATATGAATAGCAAAACAGGCAAGCATTATACAAATATTTAATAGTCTTTTCTGAGGTAAGTTTTGCTTTTCTTTTAAGCTAAGAACTACACTGCGTAAGGTTTGGTTGTGAAGTACCTTAATCTCCTTTTCTTTTAAGTTGCGTGTTACTAATAAGTCCCAAATTTTTGCTGGTTGTTTTTTTGCTTGTATTCGTCAATGCTTTAATGGTTTCATAAAATACAAATCCTCATTGCAGTTTAACCATCAATTACATGTACAAAAATCCTTTAATTTTACCCTGCATAGATGCTAAAATAAAGAGGAAATTACATATTTAAAAATAAAATAGGACAACAGGGTTCAAAATTGCATCAGCCTCAATTTGTTTATATGACCATGAAAGAGAAGAGGGGGAGACTTATCCTTTGGGACTGTAAATGGCACCTCCTGCTGCAGTATTGAATTTACCATTTGCAACCTCCTCTGCTTCTCTGAGTGTAGAGGGTGGCGCCTGACTTCTTGGCGCCAGAGATTCAGCAAAGGTGTCTAATAGATGCAGACACAGGGATGAGGGTTGCTTACTTAACCTTGCTGTAGCTCAGCCCCACCGGGGACAGCCAGCTGATCCTCCCAGCCTGACCCAGGAGAGTGAGGAGGCTCCAGAAGCAGTTTATGGCTTTAATAATTTACATATCCTCAGTTAATCTCCCTTACCAGCAGCCAATTAGTTGGGGAATATTCATTCTGCCTTGATATATATTTTTTTATATACTGATCAATTAGTGGGAAAGTAATGAGGTCATAGAATAGCTGGTGTGACTATTAATCTTTGTTCTTCTTGAAAAAAATACTTCTGTAAATATTTCTTGGTGAAAAGAAATACAGAGCAGAAACTGTTTTTTGGTGTTTTCTGATGCTGTTTTCCATTTCCTTAAAAAGGCTTTTAGCCAAATACCTGATAGTGAGTTTGATCATCAAGACTCTGACCCTACAAACGTGTTTAAGAGGGTTGAAACAAGATTGCTCATGTGAGTAAACTTATTCACATACATAAATCTTTGCAGGATTGGGGTCCTTAATGATTTAGGACAAAGCACCAGTGGAAAAAAAAGTGTTTATTTTGTTGCACCTGCATGATACAGCAGATACTGTGAGAGCACCATTAGCTACTTAACGTACCAGCTAATAACTGGCAGACTTAAAGGAATGTAGCTGAATAACGGGCAACCTGGTCCATGAGGGTTAATGATACCAAATGGCTTAGACAGTCTATGGGAATACTGGAGACAGCTTTGCAGTCGAGCGGAGTTTAAATAGCACCATATCATAAGACCATAGACACAGGAATGACATGATGAGAATTGTTGACTTACCCTTGAATTGATATTAATACAAGGGGAGAAAAAAACCTCATCTAGCATATGAAGGTTTTTTCCCCCTCTAAGCACATAACCACAGTGAATCTGCATGTGTTCTGGTGGGTTAATAGTGATATATTTCTACTGTCCATCTAACCCTCCTTTGCATAATTATATTCCTTCTCCCAAATGAGGAGAGAAAACCTATGAAATCTATCACTGTGTCACCTACTAGTATGAAACAGAAATCTAGATAAGAGTGGCTGGAAGAAACTGCTGCTGTGGCAGATTTTTCTTTTGGGTGTAGCCACACTAAAATAGAGTGAGAGAAGAAAAGCAAAGGAAAAGAAAACGAAAATGATCCTGGAATACATCAAAGATACAGCACAGAAACACAGAATAGAAAGAAATACTTAAAAAAATTAAGATCAAATGCCAAGTCTAGTTTTTACCACAAAGCACCAAGCTGATTTTTCATAAAAAAAAAAAGTCCCCGAATTGAGAAATATGTGTCTCTCGTAGATTGGATTGTGCAGTGAACAGTATCAAGAACTAAGCAATAATAAATCATCAGGCTGTATGTCAGAGTGAGCACTACAAGATAAACCCCTGTTGGAATTGTCATGAAGGTGACCTTATGAGCAACTACAGAAATACTAAAAAATAAAATAAAAAAATCAATGTTCTCTTTAAAACTCTGAAGCAAATCTATTCATGCTTTGTCTTTCACTATATTTGCTATTTTAATTTGCTGTTTATTAAATGAAATATTGCTCTATCTAGGGAACACTGCATGACAAAATTATTGAAGATGCTGCTGGTGCAAAGCTATTTGTAGCAAATGAAATCCTGCTGTGTGCAATTCAGAACATCATATTGAACAGTCCAGATAGCAGCATCTGTGGATAGCTCTTAAGACTTTAGACTTGCCTTAGTTAGCTTGTTTGTTTTTATCCTGTGTTATTGATCTGGACTTCATCATATGTTTGTGTGGGGAATGGCTTTTCAGATGCTGGGAACATATTTAGAGGCAGGCCAACTGAATTGAATAGAGGCATAAAATCTGCTGATTCCTAGAAGATGTCAACACATGTCAGAAAGAGCTTAGAGAGTGGGAGACCTCTTAAACTGGTATTGACATTGCCCAGAAATTTGCAGCATAAAAGGGGGAAGAGCATTCTGTCTCATGAACCAAGCTTGCACTATCAGCATTGCCTTTGTGAGCTTTGACAAATACCATGCTACCCTTGCATGTGCTCTGAAAGGTGCAGTCAGTGTTAGTTTTTGAACACTGTGGTTAAGGCTAGAGGATAAATAAGGCTACAAGTACAGAATGTTTTACTCATTGCATAAGTCAATACTATTTAAAAAAAAAAAATCCCTATGCTGCCAGGATAACACATCGTTCAGACTGATTCAATACCCTCTGGACATCTGAAAAAGAAATATTAAAAAAAAAAAAAAAAAAGGACTATTTGGGCTATTGAGAAGAAACAAGAATACTGAGCAATACCCTACTGCTACAGGCCTCTTGTGTGACCTTGGGCAAATCATTTATCTCCCTGTACCTCAGTCGCTCATCTATGATAAAATAGAAGTAGTAGTCACTTTTCCTCTAATAGGGGTTTGGATGCCTAGGATAAATGGACAAACCTGGATAGTACAGTTATCATGGGACACACTAAAGAGGATGTTTCAGATGCTAAAGTGGCTCCCATCCACTCAGGAGAGCCCGATCTGGGTATTTCTGCACTTGTGCCATGCCTTATCTATAAACTGGATAAACTGTGTGTGGTTTAATTGATCATTGACTGCAGTATTTTAGCATCTCAGGGTTGCTTAGAGGCTCAATTAATATTTAAAAAGCTCTTTGAGATCTTGAGATGGAACATTTTTATTGAAATAGAAAGAACTTATTGCTACCACTGCTTGGAAGATACTGTTTTCAAGGTTTGTTTTGATATAGTCTGCAACTAGAATGTCTTACTGGGAGTCTTGCACTATTGCAGGATAGACTAACATCTGAAATCCTTGTAGCATGGAATTTTTTCCATCCCTATGTTCAATAATAAATGTTTACATGACAAAAATCTCCTAATCAGGACAAAACAAACTTTGTAGTCTTAATATAGTGGCTGTTAAGAGTGAGCTGCTCTTGAACAAATAGGTGTTTAGTATATACAGGCACGATCTTGAGGGAAGTTTATGTACTGCAGTCTGTAGCATGCAACATCTGAGGTAACATCATTGCATTGTCAAGGAATGTTGATTCAACACCTCCCATGAATTCCTCTGTTCACATATCCAGAATGCCTTATTAAATGGGTATCACAAAGTAGGTTGCATGAATCCTACTTTTGCATTTTCAGTAGGTCCAAAAGATAAGTCTGTTGTTTGACAGGAACTGAGGAATTTTAAGTATTTTTCACATCCTGTGCATTTCTTCTAAGAATGAAGTGTTCTCACAGCGTTTGAATAAATGACTTAAACAGTGGACTTGTTGGTATAAATCAATGCAACTGAGATTTTGCAGGCTTTACAAATATAGTTAATATATTATGAGATTTTTCTGTTTGAATAGTAAATGACTGGCAATTTTTGCAAGTGAAATGCTCTTTTCTTCAATCCAGCTGCAGAATAGACATGACTTCTGCAGGACTTCTCCCCCGCTAGTGCTACTAATAAATACTGTCAGGGTCGCGTTTTTTTGCTGTCTCCTAGGCAAAAAACCAGAAGTGGGTATGTTTCAGCTCAGTGAAATAAGTTATTTTCAAGACTTTTACCACTGGACCCACAGAAAATGACTAGAACAGTGCAGTTATTGAGTCGGCTGTCTGTTATTTCTTCCTTCTTTTCTTCCTTCCTTCCTTTTTTTCCCCTGTAGCGGCAACTGAATGGAATCAAACTACTGATTGATTTAGATTGTAGTTAATCACTGAGACCTGGGGTGTGGAGACCATCTGATCAATGTATTAAGAAGGTTACTGCAATAAAATGGTACATCAAAAAACCAGTTCCAGAGTCTTCTGCAAAAACATCATAGCCTGATCCTGGAGAGTGGTCTGAATTTGAAAAGTCAGGCATTATTTGTTATATATTGGCTATCTACATGTTTAGCCTATCGCTAGGATGGTGATGCAGTTTCTCCCTGGCTTGTACACCTGTATTCCTTACCCATGGAGACTACAACAGGCATAAGGTGAGGAAACAGCATTCGCCATCTGGTTTGCATTGAGTCAGTAGGTGAATGAAACATTGAGTTGGATTGAGGAATTAGGAAGGGCTCCCAGGTCCTGCAGTTTGTGCACAGCCGTGTATCTACTAGCAATAATCCCATCCATTTTTGTCATTACCTCATCGATAGTTAAACTGGAATTACTTGCTAACTCAGAAATTCCAATGTAAAAACACATTTTCCAAATTCAGCAAGGCAGAAGTTAGCAAGGATCCATGCAAGGCAGGGAAAGACCATTAACGTACTTCATAAAAATCTGCACAGGCATCTTTCCATTGCTGGGCAGTGATATCTTAAACAAATCTTGCATGAGCAATAGGAATCTTGTATGTTGTCCATTTCTCTTGACTGCAGAACATCTGGCTGAGATGCAGCTGTGCAGCTAGGAGCAACTGTGCTTCCCCAGCAGCACAGCAGGGGAGCTGAGATGGGTTTCAGCCCACCCCTCAGCCCCATCCTGCCATTGCTGGCAGGTTTTTGTCAAGCCTGTTCTTAAAGACCTCTATTGAGGGAAACTCACAGCCTGCCCTAAGAACCATATTCTAATGCTGCATTGCCCTTTCTGTTGCCCTTTTTGCTAGTGTGTTTTTTCTTGGTCTAATTTGACTATTTCTTGCTGCATTAGCTGAGTATGTCTGGTTCTGTTCTCAAGGATGTGGGGCATAAATGGTTTCTTTCCTGTTTGCATGATTTTTTTTTTTTTTTTTACACAGGAATGTCTTTTAAGTACTTGCACCCCTTCTCAGTTATCTCTTCTTTAGCATCAAATAATCAGAATGCTTTCTATCTTTTTTAACTGGTCACATTTTTGAGTTTGTTCTTTGACATTGTGACCCAGTGGGCTCTGGTATGGATTCCTGTTGTCTGCATCTTTCTGAAGCAGCTAGTGACAGTATACAACTGAGAGAGCGGAATGATTGTGGGATGGTCTTTACAGGCCTGACTTTGTACGTTCCTATACTATGACTGCCTTTTTTGGAGCAGCATGATACGACTAATTCATCTTCAGCTCATAAATAATTTTAAATTCTAACTATTTTTTGAAATAAGACTTAACTTCTCTTAACTAACCAGTGATTTTGTACTGTATGTATCTACTGGTTATTCCTAGGTATAGTATCTCACATTATTCATCCCATTTTTCTGAACATTTCTCCAGTTTGTTACAATCATTTTGAAATCTTTTTCTGTTTTCCAATAAACTGGCACT